>NW_007577731.1:3157938-3164504 GCF_000690725.1 Stegastes partitus | reverse complement strand
GTAAAATTCTGTGTTGACTGGTTCTACCAAATCCAACTGTCCAATTTCAGCTGCTGAACAAGTATTTTAGACACTGTATACACATCATAATACATAATACAACACTTCCACTCCTTCTCCTTTTAAGTACCAGCAGATATTATAATGGCATCTGATTCATCCAACAAAATTACATTTTAAATGTCAGGCTGCATTATAAAGCGTTTCTGTGGCCTTTACCGCCTCCTCTTCCTGCTCACCGCAATATAGCCACATTAAAGTCATAATTAATATCCATTATTGTACTGCGAGGATTTCAGCGCGTCAATAAACTGTGCACTGAACAATACAAAAACATCCAATCAATACGCACAGAACTACATTAAATATGTAGTACAGCCTGTTTCAAATTACATAAGCAATAATCGATGCTACATACGTGTACTCAGAATAAAGGAGGCGACGCTGATGGACGTAAAACCACAGAAATATCGATTAAGCTCCGAATCAATTTAGCTACACACACACCGATAGTGTATCAATCTTCGCTGCATCTCATTTTAAGAGCCATCAATGTCCCGGCTCCTGTTTTTTTTTTTTTTAAAAGCTGCATTAATAGATTCTTTTGGCCGCTCACGGACAAAGCAGCATTAGCATTCACCCGGAGTTATCTCTATCCATCTGATGAATGCAAGACCAATAAGCTTTGTTTTACTCTTCCTGGGGGAAATATCTGGCCGTTTAGTTGCTAAACTTTGCCTGCGGAGTACATTAGGATTTTAGGGCTTTTCGCTGCAACCAGCTGTAAAGACAGCAATAAAGTAAACAGTAATTTTGCGGGTTGTAAAACCAAAAAACGATCAGCTGAAAGATGCTAAATCGCTTCGTAGAGCTGACGGATGTTTCTTAGCTGGGGTGATAATCTTCTGGGGGGCTTGTGACCTCTTTGACATCGTCGTCACGCACAAACAACGTGGATTAGCTCAGGAAATCATGTTTTCTTTATTGAGTGCAATCATTTCCGTATGCAAGGCTCAAATCATCGTTCTGTGATTTTAAATTGCATCACAGTAGCAATGGGAGTCAACACCACGTGCTTCGACTGGTGCCGAACGTGTTCCCTAGTCAGCATTTAGGGGATGATTCGATCTGAAACCACATCATGAATTCCAAAATAGTTCAAATCCCAGCTAAACTACCAGGAGTCACTATTTTACATACTTGTGAGCACGACTGTCCTGCAGAACACTGTTTTTCAGGTCTCACGTGGGCTGGGTTGTTCTAATTCTGCCCTCTAATCGCCACTAAACGACCTGTCAAAGAGCCGAGCAGCAGATCCAAGTCGAGGGCTCCACAATAAAACGCAATTGCTCTGCTCGTACTGGGAACGTCTGTTATTGCCAAACCCTTGACGATGTCTCTCCCTCTCCCCCTCACCCTCCCTGTGCATGTTGGAGACGCCCGGGGAGGAGGCAGAACTCGCCGACAGGATTCCTCTGGACCGGCCCGTCGCTCTGTTACAGCCCAGCTTCTCTCAGATAGCGGCCGTCCACCCTTTTTTTTTGCTCCCCCGGTGAATCACACATTCCTGGTGCTGGAGGTCAGCACTGAGGGAGGACTGCAGACTTCCAGACACATTGATGACTGCATGAATTATAGCTGAGCTTAATTAGGTGATTTTTCTCTTTAAGGCCAGTGAAGGCTGTCTGTAAGTGATCTTCCTCCAGAGACGTGTACTCATTTGCCTGAAAGGTCACCACCGAGCGGCCGCCGCCGGGTGACATGAGAAAGAAAGCGAACGAGGTCAAAAAGCCTCTGGCCAGGCGCCAATAGAAATACAGGTTTCGGTGAGAACGAGCGCGGTACCTGAGATTTAATCACGCAGGGAAAGTTATACCCCGTCTTCTTCTCTGTTTCTTTTTCCTCCTTTCTCCATTTTTCTGTCCTGTCTCCTGCTTCCCACCCGTCTCCCCTCTGTTACTCTGGTTACTGGCTGAAAAACACATGAGGCCCCACGGAGGGGATCCGTTCACCTTCCTCACATCGAACACGAGAAACATTCACATCTGACTGACGCATTAAATCATTGCAATCTCTGTTAGCTTATCATTTAAAGGCCTGGGTAAACACGAACCGATGACGTCAGCCTCGTTGGTGATAGCGACCACCGCCACCGGCCTCCGTGCGCCTCCCGAGATACCGAACAACACGAGGCAGGGGAAGATAAAGAGCCCCCACTGGAGGGACGTTGCTGTGCTGTCAGCGAAATGGCTGCCAGCACCAGGTGAGCATATGGCGAGCATCAGAGCATGCTCGCGATGTTTGATGAAGTCAATGTTTGTGTTCCGTCAGCAGTATATTCTTCTTGGCCCCTTTCCCATGGGGCTCCTTCAGACACATATGGAGGTAATTTGTTCAAATTCTTCGGCAGAGAAAGAAGTAAGAGGGAGAAAATGGCCTTGGGATTTTGGGGTTGGAAATCAGTTTGAGGGGTTGGGATGGGGATGCTGAGGGGGGATAATATGCTTTCGAGGGTACAACAGGGGATGGGGGGGGGGTTTGTGTGAGAAGTGGCTTTTAAAGAGCTTCAAGTAACACGCTAGCGTGCGTTTAGAAATTTATTGGAAGTCACTCCACTGTGACTTAGTAGGAAAATATACAAAAGGTCCCACGAGGAGAGCTCAAAACATGCTGTCACGTTTTGATATCACTTCTTATGATCTTCTGCCTGAGTAGCTAAAACTGTAAAGTTTGACCTCATGATGTCACGACAATAAAAGTTAGTCAGTAAATTACCACATTTACAAGAGATCTGCCCCTGGGGAGTATTGCGTGTTCGGCAAATGGGATGACAATAAACATTTACTATTACGCAACACAGTGTGTAAGAAGAAATTGTCCAAAGGAACACCGCATTCATACGGGATCATCCTCTGGGAACCACGATTTGTCACAATAAAACATCATAACAGACATCTAGAAAATCATTTTTGCTACCAGGGGTTTCTTCCTTCATCTGCTACTGTGCTACAGGAAACCTTGCAGAGTCCAAAATGAGCGAGGTTCATCCTCCAGAGAGCATGAATGATAAATATTTTGCCATTTAGATAGATAAATGTGATCTCTTGTGCTTGGATCGTTACAAATCACCACAGACGTTTATTCACCAATGTAGTCATTTCTACTTGCATACCTCGTCACAAAAAAAAACGTAGCTGTTGGGTCAACTTTCAAAGGTCATGAGGGATGGTGGGGCAGGAAAACAAAGGAAATGATCCTGTATGAACCATGAAAAGCCGTAGTGATTTGCTTTTGAAATCTGTTGTTTAAAATTTCTCTTTTGTTTGTGATGCTAGAGGAAGTGATGTCATGATAATCTGACCTGTAGATTTCTTCTAATCCTAAAGTTATTCCTTATCCTCTGGGGTTAAAATATATCCACTGCTGCCTATCTGAAAATTCAGCTGTTAGTTTTCTGGTTGCCATATCATGAAGTTTGTTAACAAAATATTCTGACAGATGAAGGCGCTATTCATTATGAATGATAGAGAAGGAAAAGATTTAACAACAAAACACATGAGCAAATTCCAAAATTTAAAAAGCTTCTTCCTATGGGGATCATGATTATGTACAACCAAAACTGTGCCCATGAACGTCATTCATTTAAAAACTTAGATTAGACTTAGAGTTTTAGATTTTATTTTCCTCGTGGGGAAATTCTTCTCCATAGCACCATTCCGGCTGGTGGCTATGGCTCAGGTGGTAGAGCTCAGGTTTTATTATTATATATCATATTATGGTAGAGCAGGTTGTCCTCCAATTGCAAGGTTGGCGGTTCGACCCCCCGCCCCTCCACAGTCCAAGTGTCCTTGGGCAAGACACTGAACCTGAAGTTGCTCCCAATGGCAGGCAGCACCTTGCACGGCAGCTCTGTCACCATTGGTGTGTGTGAATGGGTGAATGATAAACACATTGTAAAGCGCGTTGGATAAAAGCGCTACATAAATGCAGACCGTACCATACTTTACTTAACTAAAAATAATGTATGTGTTATCAGCAAATTAAGGTATTCCATGTAAAATTACTCATTCTGCAGTAAAATGATACCTGTCAGTATTTTATTATTATGTATTATGTTTTTGCAATAACTTTACTGCTGCATTATTGTACATGTTACATTTTGTAGCTGTGCATGTTTAAGGTTAAGCTGATGTTCACTACTTTGCATACTGTTGGTTGGTTTCGTCCACAGCGATGCATCATAAACCGTAAAACCATCATACGTTTGTAGTGTTCCTGTCCTGTGGGAACCCTGTGTCTTGAAAAAGCCAACATTTCAGCTAATCTAAGGTTGCAACTTTTTAACTAATTAGTTCATTTTTATTGTTTTATTTAGCATTCAGAGGTAGGGGAAGTGATCTCAACCCATAAAGGAACACTTAATCCTTTAGTTTATTACAAACATTAGAAATCACCAGTTTTGGATATATGGGGTTTTTTTTCTGGCGGGAAAAGCTGTCAGCTGTACTGTCAGACAAATATAGCTGAGAAAAAGTATTGTAATTTGATCTGTGATATAGTGAAGTGAAGTACAGCACTGTGGCATGTGTGCTCCGTTACATTCCACCACTGGTCATTAGGATGCTTTCAGGACCACAAATATACATATGAAGGGAAAAAAAAAGTTATTGCAAGTAAAGTTTCCCACAAGTTGTCATTGTTTTTTTTTTTTGAGTGACTAATAGGCTGGCCATCGTTACGATCTTTAAGTCCCACCACCAGCAATAAAAGACATCATAAAAGAAAAGCTCTGGTGGCGTGACTTCTGGGGAGAACACGAGATGTTCTGCATGATGTTGAGCTGCAGAACCGTCAGGAAATAGTTTCTGTCAACTGTCAACAACATGTTGTACCATTACAGCCCAAACCCTAATCACACTTTGCACTCTGTGTACATGAGATTGTTTCAGGCAGAGACTCCCAGTCTGTCTCTCTAGATGTACGCTGTAAGGATTTTGTGATGTGGCCTCCCTCTTGATGTTTACATTCTCCAGACATAGGGGAGGACAACGAGAGAGAGAAGGAAAGAGAGACACAGCCAGAGAATTACTTACAGCTGCACCACTGAGACCGAAAAGTCCTCCAAGACTAAGAGCTTCTGGGCACGGACGCAACATATTATGGCTAACATTAGGGCTCCGAGTGCTTTTTACGAGGGGCGTTTGCATGGATTGTGTAAGGATGAGTGAGGGGCAGATAAAGGAGACTTACATAACACGTCAGAGGCCTTTACGTCGCTTTTTCCCAGCCGAGTCGAGCTAAACATTCCCAGGCATCGAATGTTTTTGGAAACAGCGAGTGTGGAGGGATTAAAGATGTATATGCTAGCGTCGGTATTGACAGCCCTAGAAACGGATTGTGTGCCACGAGCTAAGAAAAGAAAAACTCTCAGAAAGTCAGAGAACTTGGCACGGCTGAAAAGCCGAGGTCTCCTGGGGAGCCAGCCATCATCGTGCCGTTCTGTGAATAAGAAAAAAAAAAACACGCCCAGTGGAGCTGTAATGAGGTCACTTATCAGCCAGGGCATTTGGAGGGGTGTGCCACGCTTCCTCTCAGCATCCCTCCATCTGTCAGAGAGAGGACAAATGACCTCAGCCACTGCTGCCAATAATGTCATGTGGCGTCAGACTCTATGACAGGCTTCAAGCTGACTGAGGGAGCAGCAGGCCAAACTTCCTGATGCACAGCTTTTCTGGAAGAACGGACCAGGTCAGACATCTTGTGCGACTCCACCGCTACAACTTTTTCCTTAATAGTTTGACAAAGCTAACGAGGCAGCTGCCAAGAGACGCTCACAACAACAACAACAACTCCAAGGATGCCCTCTGAACACTGTGCAGGCAGTCTAATGTGACTACACGTTGAGAAAATATGTCAGTGAAGCGATTTAACTAACAACAGCTGCAACTGACAACAATCTTAGTGGGAGACGGGATGGTGTGTGTGTGTGTGTGTGTGTGTGTGTGTGTGTGTAGGGGGTAAACAAGAAAGAGAAATTACTTCAGAGCAACCACAACAGTGCAACAGAGTTCATGAGAAGAATTTGTAAATCACACGGGGTAATTACTTCACACATAATAGGGGTTAAACTGCGGTGGGAAAACACAACACTGGCATTTTTTTCCTTCCAAACCACATGAAAAGGATTCCAGTATCTCAGAGTTAAGAGCTCCTGATCAAGAAAGCCTCTTTGAATCGCATCCAGAAAATGGGTCCAGCTGAAAATGTGAAAAAAAAAAAACACATAACTGTGCCATTTATTGGTCTGGTGAACTCTAAAAATATACCCCGCGTACTGCCTCTATCACTTTCAATTACAGCTGATGGTATCTTTGAGAAAATCTTGCACCACTGATGGTTTAATGGAGTGGCTCAGGACTGGTTCACAAAGACAAACATTATGACACGTTCTTGGCACTCAATGTTGACATTTGTGGAAGAGGACAAGCAACACTCGTAGAATTAAATGCGCTTTGGTAGCAAAGAAGACTTTACACCTTCGAATGACCACTTAGATCAAAACATGT
>NW_007577731.1:3142693-3157550 GCF_000690725.1 Stegastes partitus | reverse complement strand
AACACTCAGCAATACACTCACCAACTTCTACCTCATGCTAAAATGGCATAAAATGTGCATTAAAGTTAAGAAAATAAGCATTTACTTATCAAGGGTATGTTTCTGCAATTAACCCCAGAATGAGGCAAAATTACAGTAAACCAAAAATGTATTAAAACAACGAAACGCTAAACTGTGTGTTGAATACATATAGTCTGCTCCACTGACAAATGACAGCGAAGTAACTGTCAAACAATCAGCGCGTCACGCAAGTTCAGCGGTAAATGAATCCCCCCAAAAAACAAAACCTAAATGTCTGAGGCAGATTTTCAGACAACTTGTGGATGATTTGCAGTAAAGCCCAGCTAGCTGACTTAGTAGTACTAAACTTCTAGTAACCTTCCAGTGAACAAGCTTGCCATTAGCAGAAAACATACATGTTTATTTTACAATAAACAGCAGTTGTAGTTAACTTTTGGCAATGTTGCTGAAAATTTCCCACAAGATCTTGCAACATATTTTCAAACACAAATGAGGTCTGTGGCATACTTACGATGCACTTCTGGTTAACTTTGCTGTAAATGTACGGCAGGTTTTCTGGAAGGTTTACTGTTTGCAAGAAGTTTGCTGCAAATTCCTTTTTTTTTTTGTAGTTTTTTTTTTTTTTATAGTGTCTCAAGACCGACTGTCTCGGTACTTTAACAGTACAACAAGAAGGCTTTGGGTTTGGATCTGCTGGTTGGCTGATCTCTCTGTCCAAAGACATCCATAGTAGCTTAAATAATTATGCAAATGATGAGAGGTATGAATATGTGCATGAATGGTCACCACATGTAAGCCACTAAACTACTTTGTACAGAAAAATATGACCTATGTTTCAAGTTAAAGTTAACCACAACTGTTTTCCAGAAACCTAAACTTTTTCTGTGTTAATCGAGCCCCTTCTCTTTGGGGCCTAATACCTATTTAATGAAGGAATTATTTTTAAAAGCACCACCAGTACACTGATTAGGAGTTAATTTAGCCAATGAAGTCATATTAACTTGTGGGGAAAACGCATAATTTAGTATTTCATGAGAGAATTTGACACTTTCTGAATGGGAGCCTATGGAGCCAGAGATTATTTGAAGCCCGTAGTGGTTTTGCACTTAAAGGCACTTCTGCACTGGCTTCACTTTTCAGAGAGGTGGTGGCTGCTTCCATATTTTACAAACTCTATGAATAGAAATTAAACTAACATCTACCAAAAGGAACACACACCCTGTTGGGTGTAGACTTGTCATTAATTGAGACGAAAAAAACAGTGAGTCATTCCTGGGATGGTCGTAACAGGACGTGCTAGCAGTTACATGACGCAGGGGTTTGACCTGAATGCTAACATCATTAATTTATATGTTGTAGGAATCATGAATGTCTGACTCTGAGATGTTTAACTGGACAAATGGCTCCTAGAGGTTCATCCACTGAGACTTTGACTCTCTGCACCACTTTTCAGGACAATTCAAGCTTGCTAAATTACAAAAGCGCCAACTTTAGGTTGAGTGAGAGAAAAAAGTCAGGAAATTACCAAAATGTTCGGCTTCACCCTCCAGGGAGGAGACCATTAATGTATTGTACTGTTGTTGAGGCATTTAATTCTGGAACAATATGGGCGACCGACCCGACCATTCTCAGAGCTGGATAACATTCCTAAAAATAAACCAGAAACCTACCACAGAGCACACACACACACTCTGCAGGGTGTAGTCTAGTTCCCAATTAAGACAGTGGAAACGGTAATTTCGTAGTAGTCATAACACAAGACAGCTGGTACACGCTAACATCACCCCCGGTGTGGTCACATAAACAAAACACATTTCGCAGCTTATTAAACTAATCAGCTCTAATCTCCTTCTGGGCACCGGGCCTGATCCGCAGCAAAATCAATCAGCTTAGGACACCATGAGAACGCAGCGGTCCAAAAACCAGCACATTCAGAACCTTCGAGTGACACGGTCCAACCTGGTGGAGTGGAAACAAAGCGCTCTGTAAGGGTAACGCAGGACAGTGAAGGCAAATTATATGGCTTCTAAGCATTTGCACATGTGAATGTATTTTGCCACTCTGGCATAGTTTCTGCATGGAGTCTATATTATTCCAGAGGGCCGTTGGGGAGCGGGGTTAAAGCCTGGAATGTGCACTATTTCCCCACAGGAAGCCGCGTATGGAAGTCTACCGTTGCCCCACGCCCAAATCTCACCATCACACGCACAGTCGAGCGGCTACTGAATTATACAACAAAAATCCTCATTCTGTGTCTTTGTTCAGCACACGCGATAAAATAAACATCACAACACGCCGGCTTGATCTTTTGTGTTTTATTAAAGACATTTTATCTTCGATACAGTTTCATCGTACAAAATTTCACACGACATTACAAAAATACTGAAAGGGATTTTATTTTTTATTTTTATATAATAAAAATGTACTGAAGCAGTCCGCTTTGAGAGCTTTGTTGTTTTCAAAGAATATTCACACTTTACTGGATGACATTTGCCAAGCTTTGATTTTTTTTTCCAAGCAGCACGTTTTACATTTACACAGGTCTCGACACGTAGTGGGTGTTTCTTCCAAACACACACACACACACACACACACACACATATATATATATGTATATGTACACACATGATACAGCACTGTACAATGTATGGTTAGCATGTAGAATGTTTTGATGCTAAATATAGTCGATTTACAGGTTACGTATTAAGAAAAACTACAAGTGTCAAGCTTGACTCAGTGAGTTAAAACTGAGCGTTTTTGGTCAGTGGTTTTTATTATTATAATAATTATTTTTTTGCTAAAAAGTGAATTAAAATACATTTTAAGTCGTCTGTCTATTATCATGCAGAGCCTCATTTCCAGCTCTATTGTATGAGTTACTGAGCATTTACAATGTGCCAGAACAGTTTTAAAACTCTGCTTTGGTATCGATGTCCTACTGCGTTGCGCCTGCATAACATCCAGTATATCACAGGATTTCTCAGCGACGTGAACCGTCGCTATGGTTAGTAACAGTAAAGCACAAAGTACTGATGCTTCCACCCCCCACAACCCCCCACAGTGCTCCCGTCTTGGGTTACATGAGTCTGTTGTAGCAGGTGTCTGCTCTCTGGCCGGAGAGAGGCACACTTGTAGGCTATAAACACTGAAATATATAGACTTGACATTAAGACAAACTCGCAGGGACACACCCAACACACACACACTCTCTCTCTCTCACACACACATTCTAACACTCGTGAGCACCCGTCTGGTACATATAACAAGACAGTCATTTCATTAAATGGCTCAGTGGGGGCTCGTCCTAGCCAGCAGAAAGAGGCCCACATCCAAAACCTCACTGCACTGCAACTTCTCAGGAACGACGCTACGCACACAACACAAAGCTATCCGAAAGCTTCACTTCGGGTCATTCAAGTGGTGACGAACAGTACTGAGTTTAGCTAAAATAGTGCTAGAAAAAAAAAAAATCACACATACAACGTTTGTAATAAACTAAAAACGACATCCTTCCTGAAATCGAGGAATTTGTTTTCTTGTCGTGATTTGTTAGTCGGTTGGCAGGAATACGAGCGCAGCCACACACAGCTTTGTTTACAGCTGCCGTCTCTGAGTTGATTTCTGATGTTTGTCCACGGAAAGGCCTCGACGACGGAGGAGAATAATCTTCAGAACAGGAGCATTAAAAACGGACGCTTGTCTCTCTTTTCCACATTAAAGCGTCTGGTGAGACCCGAGGAAAAAGATGAAGTTTTCCACTGAGAAAGCGCGACTCTCTTGACCGTTTTTCCGCAGTCTCTCCTCGTCCTCCGAGATGTTCAAGATTCCATGTTTGTCTGCATTTTCCAGGTCGTTGGAGTTTATTTCATCCAGTATTGACTAGTGGCTGTAGTAGTGATTTTAAAAAAAGGCACAGGTCAGGGTTATGTACAGTCAGCTTGCAGCCTTCTCTACGCCATGATGAGGTGGTTGCTTCTTTCTCTGATGTCTGCTGCAGGAACGAGGTCTTTCTTCACTGGGGTCGGAGACAGAGCAGAACGTCTTCCTTTGGGCTTGAACAAGTCGGACACAAAGAATACCTGTGAGGGGGAAAAAGAGGAAACTCAGTGAGTGTTTGAACAGTGGAGGTGGCACATTACAGGGTCCTCGCCAGGATTTTTTGACAGCGTAGTGGGGGGAAGATAAAGGAAGTTGTCGGCCAGGGGGGTGGGAGAGAGGGCTCATAGCTAATCCTGCTAACGGTTAGCGACAAAGACGTTAGCTTCTTTGCTGGTAGCGAATACGGTAGAAAACGACGGTAGAGAAACTGCATCAGCGCTTTTTTTCTTTTGCTGCTACATATCCTCAAAAACAACTTAACGGTCCAATTTACGGCGTATTTTTTTCAGGCAGCAGCGTAACGGGCTGTTACTCTGTTATAATGCTGGTGAGAACCCTGCATTAAAAATTAGAATGAATGGTGTAAAAGACATTTGCCTTGAAGGAGATGCATTTTTACAAATGAAACAAAAATATGAAGGCTAAGAAACGATGTAGGATCAGTGGAAACAAACTGGTGCATTTTAAAATGGATTTTTGGTTAAGAGTCTTCTCCCTAACAATTCTGCTGGAAATTTTATTTTGTGTCCTTTAGACTTAGAATGTGGTGTTCCTCAAGGCTCTGTACTAGGTCCCTTTTTGTTTTCCATGTATAATATACAATAACATTTTTAAATGCAGCATCTCCTTTATTGTTCATTTTGTTAAAACAGACAGCCAAAACGAGTTTGTAAACAGCAGATTGCATATCTCAACGCATCAACCAACATATTTCTCAATAGTTCTTGTGCTGGGATCACCAGTCGATAGAGTCCTTTGCTCAGAAATCCTATGAATAGAGGCAGATGTTTGCTGGTCTGCTCTGAGATTGTTGTTATCATTTCAGCACAAAACAACAACGTCAAAACGATTTATTAAGCCGCACAAAGTAGCTACTTATGTGAATTCAGAATTCATTTAAGCTAATAAGGTTAGCAGATAGAGTGCACTCAGCGCACAGTGGCCGGTTTTGGTTAATCAAGAGATAATGTGCAGAAAATTGACTGAACTAATTCATTAGCTTAAGGAGGAAGTGCGATTTCAATCAAGATTTTGTTTGGCCCTGCAGCAGATAACTAGAACCAACTCACCTCCAACCCTGCCTCTCTCTGCATTATTTGTATTTTGAAATGAGTATTTATGATAGAATTTAGAGGTAATAAATCTTGTTTTTTTTATAATTTCTGACTAACATACAAGCTTATAACACTGCAGCCACTCACTATGCAGTAGGCCACCAGGGCTCCTTGTACAAAACCAGCCAGGACATCAGTGGGGTGGTGCTTATGGTCGGAAACCCGGGACAGGCCGGTGTAGAAAGACATCATGATGAGGGTGAACTGGGTCAAAGGGCGCAGCAGGCGAGCTCCATGCCAAGTAAAACGAGACTGCAGGTAAAACTGGAGGAGAGACAGAAACATGGGGTTATATCCCAAGTATTCAGGAAAAGTGAATAAATAAGCGGAGATGAATGAAACGATTCAGCAACTCACCACCAGATACAGCATGGTGTACATGGAGAACGATGCATGTCCAGAGAAGAAAGACTTCCTGCGGAGAACAGACAACAGTCAGTCGTCTCCTAACTTATAAACAAACAGCGATTTCTACTCAATAAATACAAACTCAAAGTTCATCTCATGTATCTGTAATACTTTCAGCTATGTGGCATCCCAGTACCTGGCCTCCTGTACTTTGCTCTCCGGCCCCTGACACTGGTAGTCGGTGATGTAGCCCAGAGAGCAGTTGATGGTGGAGAAGTCGGGTTTGCACACGTCGAGGAAGTGAGGGCGCATTCGGCCCACCGACACTTTAGCGATGTCGGTGAAGGACTGGCTGATCGCACAGCCGAAGATGAACACGCCGACCTGCTTGTAGAGGGCGGAGATGTAGGGGTTCCCCACGAAAGACTTGGATCCCTCGTTCAGAAAGTAGATCCTGTAGCTCTCCCCGATTATGATCTTGGGTGACAGAAGGGGAAAGTGACGTCAGTGACAGGACTTGTAACGCAGATCCAGCAATAACATTAATTTCCCGTGTCCCAATAGTGAGAATGTGTGACTGCAAGAGAGCCAAAACGTTTTATGAGGAATGAGGATTTGAAATTATGTTAGTTGGACAGAGATTTTTCTCAAAGTGCAATACTCATAATTCATATGTAATCTAATATCCGACTATTCATTAACTGAATTAAATAATTACATTGTCTTCCAATCTCTTTGTTTTCTTGATTTAAGGCTTCCCCTGTCATCCACTTTTTTTCTCTTAACATTATAACAAGTGAATGCAGACGTTGCTTGAGGAAATTCCTTTAAGCAAAGTCTGTCGCGTTGCCAGAAACGTATAAAAGGCCTTGAAATGTTCAGGAACGAGCCCCGGAGCTGTTGCTAACTTCACAAGGGAACAATGAACTTCTTGAAAAACAACGTTTTTTTTTTTGTTTTTTTTTGTGAGGAGAAAAATCTGTGACAGTCGTGACTAAAATAACAGTTTCTAAACATCAAGAGGTTATTATGACAGCCGAAACAGAACGCAGAGTGGTTTGAAAAGGCCTCGCTGAACGTGTTTACCTGCGCCATTCTACTTCTGAGAGAAAACAGTGAGACGACGTGGGAGGCAACTCAAACCGTCCGACATGTATAGTTTTCTACGAGCGTGTAAATAAACCACCATGTAAAGCTAACGATTGACGGGTTGGGTGAACTTAGGGAGGTGGGGGAGGAGGTGGGGAGGTGGATCGCCATAACTCAAAACAGCTGTTCGAGCTCAAAAATGCCGCCCCCAATCCCCCCTTTCCATCCCCTGTTGTCTTCCAGCAGCTCACAAAAGAACCCGTGGAAGACAAGAGGGAGAGAAAATGTTTAAGGAGAAAGTGGAAGGATGCAAGAGAGAGTAAGAGGAGAGGAGGAGAGAAAGAGAATTCAAAATAAGACAGGAGGACAAGATGAGGAGTGTAAAGCTGAGCAGAGTGGGAGGGAGAGTCGTGGAGGAGTGGGGGAGGCACCGCTGGTTCTAATCAGCAGAAACGCTGAGCTAAGCGACATGTCTGATTTTTTCGCGGCCAGACTCCACCGGGCGCACGTCGGGGGCACGTTTGTTTTTCCCCGCGCCGGCTCGCTCGGCGAAAGGGGCTCCGATTTCACGAGGGATGTCTGGCTGTTTTCATGTTAGTATCTCAGTTTCATCAGACATTCTTTCGAGGGGCGCAGAGTTAAGTCTCATTCTGGGAAACACTCTCTTGCAGAGGGGATAGCCCTTAAGAAGATTTAACAGGCTGATAGAGTGCGTTGGTTTCCACCATTCAGGCCTTTAGAGCCGGCTTGATACAGGCCAGCTGCTTCCATGGGAAAGAAGGGGAAAGGGGGGAGAAAACACATCTGGTTCCCCTTCTGCAAAACTACGTGCATGAATAAATGAACTGGCATTGTAGTCGATGGAGCTGTAAGGCTGAAACCTCAGAGATAATCACGGGGGCGAGATGCTGATTTGTGGCTTGTATTTCAGATGCGACACCATCGTGTTTTGCTTTCTTCTATTAAGCATCAGCATAAATGATACCATTGTGTTTCTCTTTTTAGTGGGAAACTGAGCCCTAAATGACCTAATATTTGTGTTTTCTGGTTCACAAAACACTAAGGTTGGCCAGAACACCGTAGGGGGGAGAGAGATGGATCTGAAAGCTGTGTTGTGCCAGGAGAAAATGAGATATCTGGCAAAGTTGTCTTGTTTGGGGCCTTCACCACAATTCCACCCCACCAATTACAGTATTTAACCAAACAACCATTGCGTCAACCACAATTACACAGTCAGGACTCCTTCTCACCATGAAAAAGCCCTTTGGCCCCAAGTGGCAGTCTGCACTGGTGGCTGACGAAGCCTCGTGCCGAGGCAGCGCCAAGCTACCAGGTGATGAATGCACATGCTCCAGTGGTGCTGAGCAACACCGAAAAGTCATCGAGAAGCGTTGTGATGGTGTTTTAAGTGCGCCTGTCGCCTGCCGCCTGTTCCAGGAGTCTGTTTGTGTTATGTCGGTGCATACAAATTGCCCATCTACGCCAGCTAATGTGTTGCTATTAAAGTACTAAAGCGCTGAGCAAGCAGTACGTAGCCGGTTGCTAAGCCGTTGCTAGGGAGTTAGCAGTGGGTCTCGGTGCATTTACAAGTGGTTTGTATATGGTTTCTATGGTTTTCGTGGCAGTTGGCAGAACTTAAAAACCTACTTAAGCGGTTGCTAGGCTGTTAAAGAGCCCATATTATGAGTTTTGGGTTTTTCCCCCCTTTTCTTTAGTGTGTTGTATAACGTGGTTTCTGTGCATGGACAAGGCCTGCAGGCTTACGAGAGGCCCCTTACCTGCCTGAAACACCTCGTACAGCTGTTTCTGCAACTGCTTATCTAGGTCATGGTGGAGAACATTTGCTTGTCTAGCAACTAGTCAACAAAAGAACGGGCAGTGTCGTTGCGAACTCTCGTTATTCCTCGCTGGAAGTGCGTCTGGTCGAGGTACATCTCTCTGTTTATAGTCCGATTGGGGTTACGGTACATCACCAAAGCTACCTCACTTTTTGTCAAACCAGCTGAAAAGTCAGAACAGAATGAGCTTTGCAAGAGGGGGGTCTTAAATTAGAAGCTGCAGTATGACAACATGCATGATCATCAAAGCATATAAACACACTCTAGTAGACAAACTTTAATTTCTAAATCTGTGCATGTGAATAACATGGGCTCTTTAAAAGATGTGGCTATGGTGTGACAACCCAATTACTCACTTCAGCTCATTTCAAAAAAGTCTGCATTATGTGCGGCGCAAAGGATCCTGCTGTTATCCCCCGACTATACGTGCTGCAGCCAAACACAAGCTGCCTGTCAGGGTTTTCACTGGATGCTTGTTGTGCACTCAGAAGTGTTTTTAGGGGAGCTAAAACGCTGCTAAACAATCATGCACTTAGAAGCACAAGAGGAACTGAAAAAGCACTTTTGGTTGCATTAATCTGTGTTAATGAAGTGTTGGCCATTATGAGGCCGTGTAGATAGACCAGAATGGACAAACGTCTGACAGGAAAAATGCCTCAGCTTCAACCGCTACAGCGACAAATGGAGAAGAATGAATTACAGGACGCCGGGATGGTGGCGTAGTTTGGAGGTTTGGGATAGGTTCTCACTGTTTTCTGCCAGGAGACTGCAACTAAATCCTAAACACTTCCCTTTTTTAAATCAGCCATCTTAAGCCCCCAAAGAGAAAGCTCTGAACGAACGCTGGTTGTTATCTGGAATGTGCTGAAACCAATAACAAGCGCCGATAACACAGGTAGGAGTTGTTCCAGCTATCGTTGAGGATAATCTCACTTTATACCCACAATGCGTCGACTGTCAGATAAACGCTCTCTGACGAAGCGTGCTGAGTTATTTCTCAGCAAGTCCACTGTGAATATGTGTGGTTTGAGTGGGAGGAAAACATGAACAGCTGCAATAAATCATCATTACAAACAGTTTAAATCAATAACATATTACACACACACACTATGTCAGCAATGTTATATCATCACAGTCAGAAGAATGAGGATGAGGAATCACGTGGTCTAAAGGTGCTGCTAGTAATCGTGAAGGCTGCTGAAACACAAGAAGTGACGATGACATTAGTGATCAGAGTGAGGTGACTTACAGACAGGATGGTGATTAGAATGCCAGCGGCGCTAAGCACACCGTCGCTAATGGTGTCTCCGTTTTTGGCCGGGTACTTGATGGACTCATCGTCGCAGTAAAACCCTCTACGGTAAGGCTGAACAGCGCTGGTCTCAATGACCAAGAAAGGCAGGCCGGCTAGTGTGAAGAAGCAGTGAGCGGAGGAGGAGGAGGAGGAGGAAGGGGGGTGGGGATGGGGTGAAGGAGAGAGATGGAGGTGCTGGGTTAATGATACGCAAATTACAGGAGGTCGTCGGTAAAAGCAAGAGGCGACCAGGGAACATGTGGGACTGGCTCAGCTCATTCTGTGGCTGTTATCTGTGACTAATGACTCCAGCTTTGTTTATTATTCACTATTAGAGGGTCTTTCTAAAAAAGATCTGGTGGGCTTTTTTCCATCTTTTAGTCTGCTAGCTGCAAATGCTTTACCTACTTTACTACCAGCTTGGAGATCCCTATCACTCCAGCAACTTAAATGTAAGTTACATCAACAATGACAAATAGCAAGAGCTTAAAATGGTCTATTTATACCCCAAAACCCAGGTCAAAGTGATAATCATCAGCAAATTGTTTTGACAGTAGCATGAAAACTCCATGTGCTGACCAGAAGAAATCCAGAAATGGCTCAAAGCTGCATTATTTATACTAGAAAACAACTAATAGCTGCAAATGTTTTTAACTATTTTGAGAGTGGCAGCTTTTTGTTTGATGAATTAGCATTTTCCAAAACTGAAACCAAAGGGTTGCCTGAAGGGTAGCAGCTAAATGTGAAAGTTAATGTGGAAACTCTGCTGGCAGTAAAGAGCAGCGTACATGATTTACAGTCGATGAGACCGAACCACAGAGCGCGAGTCAGAGCCTGCTGAAGCCATCACATCTTTCTGAGGTGTCACGAGCCGACCGCTGACGAACTGAGAGCGTCCCGACACGTGCTCCCCGGTCACCTCTTGCTTCACCCGCACCAGGACTTACTGAGACCACGGGCACGGCGGCGCCCACGGCCGTGAGCACGGGCGTGGACACCGTGCTGTTCTTATAGGGCAGCCGGATGCCGTCGTCGCTGCAGAAGAATCCTCTCTCGTAAGGCGGGAAGGGAGGTTTGTGCAAAAACACGGCGACAAGCACCACTGCATGGTTGGACAAATACATGAGTTGGGGTAAGGCAACAATGGACAGCTTGCATCGAAAAAAAAAAAAAAGAGGAAAAAACACATTTAAAACTCTCAGCGGATGCATTTACTGTGTTAATCACATCCTGTTTGGAAAAACCCGACACAGATGCTGCCGACAATAACGAGCCAAAATAAACTCAATGAAATCAGTCGGAATAAACGCCAAAAAATCAAAGCGGCGACACTTAAGCGAGCCTTTTATGCTGGGAATAGCATCAACTGATCTCAAGTCGCCATTAAAAGGGTAAGATGTGTCGTGTTCTTAAGAGACACCGTTGCTGCTGCTAAATGACAAGAAAAACACACACACACTCCATATCGGTCCTCCTTTCCTGCTGAGGCTTTCAAGTGCACTTAAAAAGGCCCACTTTAAGATGCCTGTGGGGTGTTTGCGTCTGATCGATTTAGTGTCTTTCAGCACTTAAAGTGGCAAAAAGATCTTATTTCTCTGCCGACAACAAACACAAGAGTGGGTGTAACTAAGACGCAAGCCAAAAAGGACAGCTTATTTTCCTCCATTTATACTAAAAGGCTTCAGTGGAGGACTTTGATATCTGAGGGTGGACGCGGTACCCGGGAGAGGCGTCAAATCTCTGACAGAATTTGGAAAACACACTTTCAGAATCACTTCAAAGCGACATTTAGCTTTCAAGTCGCTCTTTGAATAATTCTGCAATCTGCCGACACAAAGAAAAACAAGCGAGATGGCGTTGGGGGTGTGATTCCTCCAACCAAATGTCAACACATGCTTCGGTTGCCGCTGAGCCCCTCGACCCCCTTTTTCACATCCAACACACACACCTGACTTGGTGTCTTTGAAGGTCCAGCTGGGTTGAGCTCAGGTTACACACCGGGCTCTGGGAACTCCACAGCTCCAGCCTTCCCTTCACATTCAGCAGGATTCACGTTATTAACTTTCTCGCTTTCATTCTGGCTCTTCAAACAAATACCTGGACGGAGCTGCGCTGGGCTCAGAGGCGAGTCCGGTGAAAAACAGAAAGAGCTGGGCGGGACGTCTTAACAGTTCTGCAACTGTAAAAATACACGGCACGTTAAATCCTGAACGTCTGATCCCTTCGGTTTGGTTGGTCTGGCCATGAACAGAACAACACAGGCCTTCCCAAAACAGGGGCTTAGGCTGTCCAAACTGCTGATAGAAAGCAGTTGGGAGGGGGAATGAAAAAAGCAGCACACAGACGGAGCTGAATGTGCGAGATGTGAAACACATTGACCCCAAGGCCCTGACCTCTGCAACTGTCTCTAAATATATTCACGGACAAACCCGCAAGGCCAGAGGCAGAGACTGATAGAGAGAGACAGCGAGGTGGGGAACGGATTAATGGAATAAAGTGCTTTAAAGGAACCTGCGCCGGGGTCAAGTGCTTCAAACAGCTGATTGGAAAAAAAAAAGAAAAAAAGAAAAAAAGCACGACCACAACCAGACAGTCGGGTCCTGTTTTCCAGACGTTCAGCCGGGTTTTTCTTCCCCGCTCAGTCCTCCGACCCCCTCGCATCCGTCTAAACAGTGCAGCATCAGCAGTGAATACGGCATCTTGGGATTTTCCCCTCCTACCCTCTTCCTCGCTTCCCGCATCTAACGGCCTGAGGGGGTGAGGAGAGGGGGAGGGCGTCCTCGTCCTGCCAACAACAACACCACCACCACCAGTCAGCAGGCGTGAGCGTGTCTTTTACATTATCTGGAGATCAACTGTTTTGAGATCGATTGTTTCGCGGCTCCTGACGTCTCCATCAGGTGTCTTTCCCCCGAAGCGGTCCCGCTTTCAGCAATCAGCTGAGGGGTGCTAAACAAGCAAACACTGTAACTGAAGAACGATGATGACATTTTCAGAACAAAACTGACCGCCGTCCAGTGTCAAAACATGGTAAAAAACTTATTATTAAGATCTGGCAGTTCCATGTGGCTGCAGTTTATGGAAACTAGAATCAACGTATAAGCTTCACGCTGAATTAAATCCCCCCACCATATTCTTGGAGGCATTCGCCAAAACACCAAGTGTGACTATTAAAACAAACAGACACACATTTTCCACTTGCAGGGATCTCTCACTGTCTGGCGTAGAAATATAAGTGTGTATGTGCAGCTCTGAGGTAGTTGTGGCGTACACACAGATGCAGTTGTTTTCACTCGCAACACAACCTGCTCCCTGTCTGTCAGTCTGGCCTGCTGCAGAACTCACTTCATAATTCACAGTGTGAGGGGAAAGCAGGTCTTGGGTTAGATAAAAATCACATTTGCATTGAATAGCTAGCGGCTACACCAGCAGACGGGGTATCTGTCCGCGCCTCTGCCTACGAATGATAAGAAAAGAATTGCATATAAATCCCATTTTATGTTTGATTAGACGTCCCAGCGTTGTTTTAAATCGGTTTTCTTGGAACTCGTAAGTGCCGTGTTACCGGAAAGCACTTGTTCAGACAGAAACCAAACTTGTGTTTATTGTTTTTAAAGGATCAGCTCAAGCCAAAAAAAATTTCAAAAATCCTAGTTTCACTTTCAAGATTACTGGCTGAGGTTTGGAGATATTTGCCTCCTACGTGTCTGCTGTTAGCATTGCCACTAAAACCAAAACTAAAATCCTGTTTTCCCTTTCTTTTCCTTGTAAGCCTTTAAAAAAACGACCTCTTTACCATTGTTGTCCTAATTTCATGGATTGACATGGCATGCGGTCAGAAAATTACAAGCCAAAGAGGCAAGCGTGGCCTATTAACCTCTAACGTCATTATACGATTAAGTGGAAAACATGAAAGCCACCTGCTACAGATTAATGTAAACTGAACCTGATCACCTCACCAGAGGGTGGGGGGGCTTTTTTCTGTAAACATTCAGCTCCAGTCAGCACTGAATCAGGGTGACATGCTCTCTTTCCAGTAAACTCACTGCTGTTATCTTTACTGGCACTGATGGTCTGCAGGGAGCCCAGTGACTGGAAGCAGGAGGGAGATATCCCTGGATGCAGTTTCACTAGAACTGCAATCAGCATGTGAGAATGGAGGAAAAAGTGGTGATTACCAGGACCGGCGCACCATTTCCTCCTTGTGGTTGCCGCTTTTTACCACATCTTTAGCCAGAAAAAAACACTGCCGGTTTGTTGACAAGCTTCTCTGTGGGAAGGTATGTACATACATAACAAATCACGGGGATTTACCCTCCACAGAGACCAAAAAGAAATCCAAATATAGCTTGTGAGAAAAAAGATTGTGTAAGCCGTAGATCTTTTGTGGAATCGTTAACAATAGGAGGAGTGCTGCTGTTTTTTTTTCCATGCAGTTGCAAGAGTTTTATTTTATAGGAGGCACGCTGCTGTGCTGTTTACAATCAGGACTTTCCACACAACACACTGGAAACATGTGGTTGTCAGAGAAGACATAAACATCAGTGATTGTTGATCTCTGCGGACTGGGAAAAGTTTTGCAGGACGTTTGGGTTCAAACACCAACAATAACATGAACTCAGTGAATATCTCAGGACCTGAACTGATGAACACTTACTCCATGCTGACCTTTTCACCACTTCCCTTAATTACACCACACACACACATATAAGTATATTTTGCCAGATGTTCACATCTGAAGAATTCCTGCAGCTGTGGAATGTGAGCCTTTCTGGAAAATATAATGAGCAGTCAAAGCAGAGATGCATACAGGTGTGGGGTGTAGACCAAAGAAATACATCCCCTCCTGGAGCACTTTATTAATTAGTTTCCCTTTTGCCAGCACATTTTTTGGGGTTTCTGCTCGCTAAGCGAACATCATTTATGTAGCTTGGTAGCTACATGTGGAGCTAGCTTGTTGCTTGTGAAGCTGGTGAAGCTTGAATTTTGCCGTTCAAATATAATAACCAGCTCGTTAACAATGTAATTTGACTCAATTTAATTAATTAAATGTA
>NW_007577731.1:3128958-3142311 GCF_000690725.1 Stegastes partitus | reverse complement strand
TTACGTTCCTCTTTATTATGATGTAATGTAAGCATAACGGTTAAATATGACAAACAAACAACACAGGATAATATACTGAAGCTATGTGAAGTCAAAGTGTACGACATGGGAGATAAAGACCGCACTAGCATGAAAGAAAAGTTTAATTAAACTCCTATAAAGTGACTTAAAGGGACATTACAACGAAACAGCGAAGTCATGAAAAAAAGCCACATTCACCGTTAAACTCACTAAAAGTACAGTCATGCTTGCTTTTGATGGTTTTAGGTGATAAAAGTGGGGGTTCTTACCTAAAAACAGGCAGAACAGATCCACTCCGACCAGCAGCTTCCTCCTGCTGTGGTCTTTGCAGTTATTGTTGTTCAGCGAACTCCCGCCGTTCCTCGTCTCGGCTGCCATCGTTTTCTCATAGATCAGACAGCGTTGCATTTAAAACGTTTGATGTGCTCCGAGTAACAAAAAATAATGAGTCAAAACTAGCTTTCCTTAAAGAAAAAAAAAGTTGTGCGTCTACTCTTACAGTCTGCTAGACGTGTCTCTGCTGCATGAATCCTGAGGAGGAGAAGTCACTAAAAAGTTTCCACGCTGTTCGCAGACTTCTGGTTTCCTCCAACTATCGCAGCTCTCTATCTACTAACCATCCTTCCTTGTGGGCCAGTTAAGAGTCCTGCTGCAGCCCTCCAGGAGAAAAGACCCTCCTCCGGCTCCTCCCCTGACCAATTAATGCCATATGTCCGGTTCAGTGCCTACAGGCTGGTTCCCACAGTCACCTCTGTGAGCTGCAGGATGCTCAGATCCAACACAGAAAAAAAAAGGTTTTACAGCAAACTCAGCAACATGAGCATGAAGGAAAGGTGTCCGTTTCTGTTTTCATGCTTCAGGATTTGTTCTCCTTGATGTTTTTTTAATGGGTGGTCTTGCTTTGAATAAGATGATAAACAATCTGGTTTCTTTGGAAAAAAATGTGGAAATGAGTGAACAAAATTCAGAAAAACAAATGGAAAGGAGCCAAATACTCTGGGATGTCTTGTTTTTTCTACTCCACTACATTTATCCGACAGCTTCAGTTACTTTTACATAAAGATTTAACACAATATCATAGCAGACTTTTAAAATACAAGATTAAACCATTTTTCCCATTTTTTTATTTTATGCAAACAGCTGGGCTAAAAGTTAACAACTACTTTAACTTCTCACATGATTTCATCTTATTAAGTCATCAGACATTGCACCAAAAGGCAAATAAGAAAGAAAAACTGATTTCTTTCCCACTAATCATCTGACAACCATCAGATTTATGTGCTGTCCCTGATTAGAAAACTATTTGGGACCAAACCTTTTACTTTAATACTCTATTTGCCACCAATACTGTTTCTTAAATAGGATTTTAAGTACTTTAGGTACTTCAGTAAAGGATCATAATACCACTGCTGCTGTTGAACAGTAAAAAAAAAGAAAATGCCATGAAAGCTTTAATCAGTGTCGAATGTTTAATAAACAGAAGAAAAAAAAATCCCAATGTACAGAACATTTTTGCAAACACAAGTGAACTGACTATTGGGCAACTATTAAACCTGTGCAGTGTCCACTTTGGCCTCAGTGAAAAGAAAAAAAAACCAAGACGTGTAGAGAACAACGTAAACAAAGCAAAACGTGAGATCAAAATGATAGTACGGTCACATCCGGCGGTTTCTGTTCTCCGCACCGGAGAGCCAGAAACACTCTTGGACACGTGGTTTCAGAGCTCTGAAGCGTTTCCTCTCCCAATGTTTTATTGGAACGTCCCCCGCTTCGGCTCACGTGGTAATCAGAAGGTGTCGGCGTACAGCGGAGGAGGAGGAAGCAGCTCCAGCTCTGTGAAGTCGACTTCTTGTTCGCTGTCATACAAAACACACACACACACTGGGACATCAGGAGGATGCTGCAGAACCTGAAGGACTGTGCGAGCGCATCTCAGGAAAAAAAGAAACGTACGAGTCGTCTGCTAACACAAATAAAGATCAAACAGTGAAGCGTCACTCGCTGATTAGAAGGAACCTGTCGACACTTACGGATATGGAGGCTCCTCGACAGCACACAAGAAGTCTGGAGAAAGACAAGCAGATAGATACAAGCGTCACATTAACTTTGAACTGACGTCCCTGCAAAATATCCATCAGCATCACGTCTCTGGGGTCCTTGAAGTAGATAAACGCTCCTCACAAGCTATTTTCCATCACAGATGAGTCTCCAACCAGTGTTTAGACGGCAGTGTCCTCAAAGTGATGTGTAAGTACCCTTCACCGTTATCAGTGAGCGACGCACATGTGGTGACAACAGTGGAGTCATGGAAAAACTTACCCGGTGGTTCGGCACTTTAAACAGGACGGAAAGGATGAAATACAAACATGTTTTAGATTATTAACAATGCTGCTGAAGACAAATGGACTGACAGAGTAATGTTTGAGGTTAAGACAATACTTGGTAGGGGTTGCTGCTCCGCTGTCTGAGGCGTCGCCCAGTTCGTCTTTGTTGTGCTGAAAGAAGACGGCCAGCTTCTGCAGGGCTTCATGTCTGGTCCTGGAGGACGAAGACAACATTACTAACAGTCGGATTCATCAACGGCCTACAGGAGGTGGAAAACACTTCTAATCCAACACAGTCTAAGATACATAAATACCTCCTGCATGATCAGTATTTGTGTCTGAGATTTCATTTGACTCTATCTGATGACATCTTCTTATTTTGTAAACTCTTCACATGTTCCAGCAAGAACACCAAGAACACTTACAGGCTGAACCAGATTCCCACAACGGCATCACAGATGTTCTTAAGTACTTAAACCAATGTTGGCAGATTGGCAATTTTTTTTTGATTTCTATGTGACTGAGCAAGTAAAATATATTCGCAGCAGTTTGTTGTAATTAAGGCGAAGCTTTCTGCAGGTTCAGACACGTTCTCCGTTTCAAAATTCCCCACTTTTCCAGACATCTCTGGACAAATCCAATGATGAGTTTTATTCAAGCTGCAATGTTTCACATCTCTGCCCAAAGAGGACCGGTTCTGCCTTTACATGCATCATCTTCCCTAAAAGATAGAGCACATATCAACGTAAACCTCTCTGTCAACCAGCAGTGACTGTAGTAGGGAGAAAGCATAGAGACGGCGTAACGAGGAGTACGAGGGAGGAGGAAAAACCTGAAAAATCTGATCTGAAAAGAAACTCGGCATCAAGAGAATGATTAACAGTCTAAAAAAGAAGGGAATCGACGGTGAGGCTCACATCATAAACAGGCAGCAGCAGTGTTTGTGTTACTGTCACTGCAAAAAAGGGGAGACAAGTTCCACAATGCAAGTGAATAAATGCTATTATATGTATTGTTCCTCCCATATGTTGGTCTCTTTTATAAGGACCCTAAGCCAGGGTCAACCCACGAAAAGCAACAGGACCCGACAACATCCCTGGATGTGTGCTCAGAGTCTGACGAGCTGGCAGATGTGCTGACTGACATTTTCAACATCTCCCTCAGTCAGGCCGTTGCCCCCAGATGCTTTAAAACATCCACCATAGCTCCAGTGGCAAAGAAATCAGTTGTAGCCTGTCTGAACGCACTTTCCCTCCCCTCCATCCAAGGGCTTCTCCAGAGCTGCTGCAGGAGCAGGACGCTGAACATCATCAGGGACTCCTCACACCCTCTCCATGAACTGTCTGAACTGTTGCCATCAGGCAAACGTTTCCGGAGCACTTCTTTATTTAAAATGCTTTAAGTTATTGGATCCTGAAGAAACACTCTCTCATCTTGCCTGTACTACTGTGTATGAACAGCAACATGACAATGAACTTGATTTGATCAGTACAACCTGAAAATGAGCTGAATAAAGTTAAATATTTAAATGTATTCACCATGTCCATGGAAACAAGGGTGAACGCAACCGTAAAGATTCTCCATCCACACCTCTCCACACCCAGTAGGCTGAAACCATTTAAACTTATATTTTGCTCCAGAGTCAGAGTTCTGTGATTAAACAGTTAAAATAAATAAAAAGCTTTCTTCTCTTCATACAGATAAAGACGTTTGTTGGGTATGATGTTCAAGAGAACCGGTGGAGATAATTTAGTACTTTATGACTTTGGCTTCACCTGAACATGCAGCATTACATACAAACCAAATGGAGTCATAAATTCCATCCCAGGATAAACCTAATTATGGTCATTAAGTGTATAATCAACATGTCTCACTTCAGACTTCACACTTCAGTATTTTTAGGCTTCTTAAGTTCAGACGTCTGACTAGACAGTATCTGGTTAAATGTGGTAACGCTGACTCGGAGCTTTTTAACCAAAAGTTTTAGCCGATTAATGAGGCAGAAAGCTCGCTATCAGCAGCGACTGATTCGCTGTTTCACCAAAAAACACCAAAGATTTGCCGTTTTCAGAATCTTAATTTTGCTGATTTGTTGCTTTTTCTTTTGTTATATATGTCAGTAAATTGAAAATCAGACCATCAGTGACATATAATCACTTTTAATATCTTACTGCAGTTAGAATAATTGTAGTTTTAAACAATATCTGACATTTTGCACAAGAATAACTCGTCAAGAGAATCAGCTGCAGATTAAAAACCAAATTAAAATTAAAAAAACAAGTAGATTGCTGCTGCCTTTGTCTGGGGACTCGATGATAAATGAAGGAAAAAAACAAGTGATTTTTTTGTCTGTTTGTCCTCCAGTGTCTTAACTGCAGTCTTTGATCTCTCCTATTATCATATAGCAGACACAAACCCTGAAACCCACATCACCACAAAATAGCTTCACTTCCTTCACAAACCTGCTGTCTGATGTGTTTCATTAACATTTCTATGGCGGCTTCTCATCTTTCATCTTTAACATTTTGTTATTCAGCAGCTCGCTCATGTTAACGTGGTCTTAGACGAGTAAACACACAACGAAATGTACAAGAATTCACACGGATCACATAAAGCTGCTGCTTGAGGAGATCTGAAGCGATGTTTGTGTACATATGGGTGGGAGAAGGCTGCGAGCCAAAGTATCTGCTTTGACACCTGTGTGTTTGAAACTTACTGCGTGTGCAGGTCTTCCAGGTTGGCATCGCTCAGCGTGTGCTGGGCAGCGACATGAACACATGCTGTGAGAGGGAACACATGAAGGGCAGAAGTAGGTGAGAGACGGGCTTCGTTATGCAAAGACAGAACAAGGAGGGAGTGAGGAAACTGTACGGTTAAAAAAAAAGTGCACATCAAAGCCATGTTACAGTGCACCATATGTCCCTGTGTAACATTAAACAACCACAGGCAGCATTTCCCTTTAAACCAGAAGGCTGGAGGGGATATGGGGGGGGCGGCGTGTTCTGTTCTCTTGTTTTCACTTCAAAAGGACCAAATATATAAAAAAGGTACTCACACATGTCGGGCACCGAGGCAGGCTGCTGAGGAAAGCTACTGTACGGGATGATGAGAAGCGAATTAATTACATTTCGTGTGTGCCGCAGAAATTCAATTTCATCTCTCAGAGGGAATTACTTAAATGTACTCTAATGTGGTCAACGGTTTCTGTCGTTCTACTTAGAAGTGACTCTTCTCCAAAAGCGGCTTTGAGTCGCAGCGAAGGAGATTAAACGTCTTACTGGCTTTCATTGGATGGTGAGAGGGTCTCGTCTTCACAGGCCCACTCCTCGCTGTCATCTGTGACTGCGGAAAAACAAATTATCGTGATTAAGGCCCAGCGTGCGCAATGACGATGATAGATGTTTGGCAGAGTGGCAGCCAAAAAAACCCTCGGCTTAAATGGAATTCCTTCTCAATCATAAAATAACACAGAAATGTAAAGCAGATGACGACTGGAGTGTTGCTCGTGTGACGCTCTGTGGGCTGGTTTCCAACCTTAGTGCAACTGAACTCTGTCAGTCAACAAGTCCAAACGCTCTATATGAAGCACTTCACTGCATGCTTTTCTGAAAACCAACCAGTCTCCAACCATTTTATTCTAATGTCTTTGTGCAGAGGCTACTTACAGCTGCTTGTTAGAACGGGGTGGTTTGAGGATCTGCAAAAACAGAAGCATGAAAAACTGATCATGACTGTGGGGGGGTGGAGTGGCTGAAAATCAGTTTTTAATTAAGAAACCAAAGGATTCTATCCAGTACCTGCTCCCAATGCTGATGGTATCTGCGTCCACGTTGCCTCCTCGTCCGGCTGCTTGAGCCTTCTTGCCGAGCTCCAGCATCTCCTTAATATTCAGCTCCACGTTCATCACTGAAATATAACCATCTGCAACAGCCATGGGAGAGCGGTTACTGAGAACACTGCGAAGCTAATGACACCAAGGCGTAAACGTGGAAACGGAAGAACACTCCTGTTAGGAATGCCCCTAACCTTCACATCACGAGGGTCCAAAATCCAGATGGAATTAGCACACGCTTGTGTAATTCTACATCTAATCACTTTCTGGTTTTCCTCAGTTAGATCCTAATTGTACTTGAAAATAAAACAACGTGTAACTCACATTTGTGGTTGGCATCCCGAGCCAACCATTTGCCTTTGGGGCAGTTGGTGGTTCGAATGATGCTGACCGTGTCGCCGTTCTTCACAGGCAGGTCATTCTTGCGGACTTTGCTGGCCACCATCACCTTGGCATGGTACATGGGTTCTTCTTCTCCAGTCACCTGCAGGGTCAGATCTTAGCAATGAGAGGTACTGTCTTCATCCATCCATCCATCCATCCATACACCGCTTAATCCTCACTAGAGTCGCAGGGGGGCTGGAGTCTATCCCAGCTGACTCAGGGTGAAGGCAGGTTCACCTGAACAGCACATAGAGACAGACAACCAAGCACACTCACATTCACACCTACGGACAATTTAGAATCACCAATTAACCTCAGCATGTTTCTGGACTGTGGGAGGAAGTTGGAGAACCCACTGCACGGGGAGAACGTAGCGCAGCCCGGTATTGTCTTCAGAGAAACTAAAAACTACACCCAAATGACAGATATGACTGTAGATTACAGCCGTGCGTTGTTTGCTGCGTTCTGCTGAGCAGCGCTGATATTTAACTCAACGTCAGAAGCAGCATTTCCAAACGAATTTTCAAATGAGTCAATCGATGACTCAGTAAAGCCGAAAGAAAACTGACTAATACAGGCCTTTGAAAAACAGGCCGAAGAAAAAGCAGCTCCACCAGATCGAAGAAACGACGCTTCTTACTTTGAACTTCTTTTTCATTTCGTTTTCCTTCTTCTCCCTTTCCTTTTGCTCCTTTTTCTCCTTCTCCAGTCGCTGCTTCTCCCTCTTCCTCTGCTCTTTATGGTCGGCAGTGCTCGGGCTCTGAAGTATCTTACTGAAACACAAATTAAACTGCTAATTGTGCTTGTGAAAACAGACGATTCGGGCGCATGTTGTCAATCGCACCATCAGTGAGAGGAGCGACATGTCAAACATACCTGTGGATGTGATTGTGGACATGTTCTCCTGATACGCCGCCCCTGCAGTTTGATTATCACAGCAAGAGAAAAATCAATGGCTGCCTTCCATCTGGCAAAAATCAATGTCAGTGAAAGAACACAGGCAGGTCTTGAATGTGTGAGGAAAAAAAACAAAAAAACCCTCAACATACCATGGATTCCGCACCCATTTGTTCTGCTGCTGCTGCTGCGGCTCCTCCTTGAAATAAGCACATGATTTTTAATTTAGTACAGATGATTGTCAAAGCTCATTACTTATTCATCGCACATTCGTCCTCTTATTACTCACTGAGGGGATTATATAGTCAATTAGATTATAAAATGCGTTACCATAGGGTGGTTGTCGGCGTACGGATCTGTAAGAAGTCATTAAAAAGGAAAGAAGTAAATGTCCGCGAGGGATTTTATATTCAGAATAAATGTGTATTAATCAAACAATCTTACTCTTTAGGTTGCCTTTGTGTTTGCTTGAGTTCTGCCTCATGATGAATTTGTTAATGCTCTCAACGTCCTCGTACACATTATCGTATGTTTCATAGTAATCGTCTTGTTGATACACACTAGACGGGAGAAAAGGAATCCAGCTGTATAAACTCACATATGTACGGTGTTATGGGGGGGAAAAAAAAAAAAACGGACAAAATGATTCTTCAAAGCTCACCTTGGATGTGTATGAATCCCATCATTGGATGTAGCTTGCTCACTAAGCTCTCTTTCCTCTGGGACAGACCGACACTCAGCAGCCCCCAGATCAGTCTCATCAGAGTGAGATTTAGAAAAAGAATCTACAAGCACCTCTTCGCTGTGGGACCACTGCTCTGGTACAGCAAGCTCTGGGAACTCTGACAGGTTTATTGGTTCAGGGAAGCTGGCTGGATCGGGGGGTATTATGTTTTGACTGCCAATGTTCAGATCTTGGATGATAGAGCTTACGCCAGCCTCGGCAGGATTACACGCTGACAAGTCAGGTTGTGGACCCTCACCGGCGGTGACCTCAAAGTTGACTGCTGTGTGAATCTCAGCGCTGGCTAAGTCTAAAGCCTCCAGTTCTAGCAAAGCAATATCAACAGCTTCACCCCCTGCTGCTTCCATCTCTGAACTCTCAAAGTGTGGAAACTCCGGGGCTACCAGGACAGGGTTGGGGATGACTGGGTGCTCAGAGTCTGGCTCTTCACTTGGTGCTTGGCTCGGACCTGGTGACACCTCTATAAAAAGAAAGCAAATGTAACATTTGAACAGATGTTCATCCCGACCGCAAACAGTATAATGTAAACTGCAGTGAGGGTAAAGCACAGTCACTGATGCCTAAGCAAAATAACTGCAGCCACAAAAGAGGAGATGCAAAAAAAAATGAAATAAAGCAAAGCTACGGAAACGGCAAAGAAACGAAAACTGAAGCATGTTGACATACCACTGACTGTGGGAGCATGGTATGGGCTCAGATCAACTAATGGAGGTCTGGGGGGCTTTGCTGGCAGTGGCCCCAGTGTCCTCAGGTCAGCTAGATGTTTCTTTAGTGGAACAAACGGTGGATGAGGTTCAACAGTCTTCACTAATGGATGTTCAGTTTCATCTCTGAGAAGCTGCTTACCCAATGCTGGCTCTTGGGGGGAAAAACAATTTAGCAAATGCTTTAGCAGTCCTCATCTAAATAATCATGAATGCTTACAATTTTACACAAAAAGTAAATAGAGGATTTGATGTGAACATAAAATACTGCAAATATTCACTTACTGCGTGCAGAACTGGTGGCTTTGAAGAAAGGTCTGGCTGAAATACAAGCCAGGTGTGGGAGACACACTGGTGGGGGTATTAGCAGGTCGCCGTCCATGTTTTTTGGTGGAGACAGGAACGTCTTGTCTCTGGAGGTGTAGTCAGGGGAACGCAAACTCTTGGGCTTGGCAGAGATCAGCATCTGTCGGCGTGAGAACTTCTTCTTGGCCCTCTCCAAAGTGCTCATAATTTTATTGTCAGAGTCACCACTATTCTCTGCAGAGGGAGGGGTGACTGGGATGTCTGGGCTGGAGTGGGGGTGCTCAGCGGTTGACTGGTCACTATACAGAGAAACCTCATCTTCTGTGGTTTGTTTTTCCATTGAGGGCAACTCACCGGGAGCACTACACGGTCTGATGGTCAGATCAGCATACGTTGGCTCCTCTCCATTTTCTGCACTGACCTTTGATGCTTTGGTTGACTTGAAAGGAAGCAGCAAACCCTTCTTCTTGATTTTAGTTTGTGGCAAGACTTCTTTCCCTGGATCTGATTCCAGTTTGTGCTCTTTTTTGGCTGGTGCTTCTGTCCTCAGATCTTTTACAGGCAGTACAGGAAGCACCAAAGGCATAGATCGGTCTTTGAGGGACTGCCTGGCTGTGCTGTCTCCATTAGGAAGCTGGGATGAAGGAGAGGTCTGCAGAGGCTGCGGTGGAAAGGAAACCGGTCGCTTTCCTCCAGATGACCGCAGCCCATCTCTGAAGATGACACGGGGAACCACTGGTGTCTTGTTTTCTACAGCAATATTAATGGTGCTAACCACAGAGCTGCAGTGACCTCCAGGTGGCGGAAGGTGTTTAGGTTTTTCAGCAACAGCTGGACGACTGATTTGGGCCTGAGCCAGGAGGGCCTCTTCCTGAAATTTAGCTCTCAGTGCTTTGAAGTTTATTGCTCCCTCCTGAAACAAAAGAACAATTAATAATTTATTAACAGAGACGGCTATTACATTGACAGACAGTAATTAAAGTGGTTAGTTTAGGGAGCCACAACTCAAGAATGACAACATAATTTAAGGGTTTGCTCAAATTAAACAGCATTTCTCACTTACTCCATGGAATCTAGATATCCCAAAAGTTTTCATTCTAAGCACTAAGCTCTTGACATAAGATTCCTGCCTTCCTTCCAATAAAATGAAGATGATTGCAGCTTCTGTGGTTTTCAGCTCCTCAAATACATCTGCACAACATATTATTTCGACACTGACATCACAATGTGAGCATCTGTGCTAGACACTTTGAAAATAGTGCAACATGAAGTAAGGCAAATTAACTCAAACACATTATGTGATGCTTATTTTTTGCTGCTTCATGCAAAGAGGAAATTTGTACACCTACAGGAGAAGTCTGTCTTATTCAATATGAATTACTTTGATTCCTTACATTATTTACAAGACATGGAGTTTGTTGACATGCAGAAAAATTAGTGATTAACACGAGAGAAACACTGAAAAGGAAAAAAGAAAGAAAAAAAAGAAATGTCAGTTGTATGGAAATATTTCAGCTAAACAAAGGAACTCTGGTGCTCTGGATCCGCTGCTCTGTCAGCATCATCTTGCCGTTGTTGCCACCACAGGAGGCAACAGAACAAGTTTCTTTGACCATTTAAATCAAAACCCCAAAGCTCCGTGTGATAACTGCAAAGCCACATCCGAATGTCATCCAAAACTAAAAACTATGTTGGATGCCTTTGTCAGGGCTTAAAGCTCCAAATGGCTTCTTCCAGCTTCTTTTTATTTTCAGGTACAAATTTACCCCAATCTTTTTCAAATGATTTATTCTTTCCAAGTAGAGTTGTTCAAGTAAGCTGGTGAAACTGCCTGTATTTTTTTTTCTTGCTGCATCATTTATGGCACAGAAACAAAATATCCCAAAGCCATTTCTTCCAATACCATAGATCATTCTTAAATGTGAATATTTGCTGGTTTGATCTGTCCTCTAATGAAAGAATATAAGCTGAATATGTTTGGAGTTTGGAAAAAACACAGATGGAGTCAGCTCAGGACTTGTAATGAGTCTTTTACATAGTTTCGATGTTTTTTAGATTAAATGATTCAAATAGGAAATTAATATCAGACTGAGCAATACTCCTCAGAACATGCTATGAACTGCTGAAAGATAACAAAAAAGTCGCTCAAAACAAGGTAAGAAAACTTGGCAATGCTGTGACCATCACAAAAAACCTTTAGCTATTAGTGTGCTATCAAATGGGATAAATAAACATACATTTAAATAACTCAGAACAAGTCAGAAGCAGTGTATCCGTTTCTTAGCTAGCACAGGGAGTTGTATTACGGCTAAATTTAGCTTCACAAACAGCCCTTTAGCTAACTAAAGTTGCTCATTAAACGCTTAACTTTACCTCTTCCATTGTAGCTCGTTTTCTTCATCACTGTTCAGGCCTGAACATTTGGAAAGCGGCTCAAACTCCGACACTTTTCTTTGATAACTTCACCATGATATAAATCCGCCGACCCGTTTATGCTAATCACGGATGATGCTAACGCAAACAATTTGAAAGCCCCGCTGTGTGACGCGCCTGCGTGCTGCGCGCGACCTACGTGCGCGGTTACGTTGATTTCTTCAGCGAATCAGAATAAAATGAATGAATTTGTAATTGACGTAAAGGGTGCCACATGTAGATTTGAAGAGGTTGCTTCTCAAAAGACACAAAAAGGACAGAAGAGTAAATCACGCCTGTATGTGTGTTCACTTAGCAGGGATCACAGTATGTTAAAAAAATAAAATAAAATAAATCTGCAGGAGAATACGTATTTTAGAGGAACACAGATTCTCTGAAAGCCTTGCTGCATGACATTACATTCTTTTTTGAGTAATCACCTGGGCAGTGAATTTTTTGTTTTCCTTAAAAAAATAAAAATAAAAAAAAAACCCTAAAAAGGATGCTTTCACTATAAATCAGTGCAGAGAAAACACAAACTGGTGCATAAAAAATCACCAGAATCCAGGAAATGAAATGTTAGGAGGATCATCACCCTGCAAACACTGTAGGAAGGTAAATGTGTCTTTTTGGTGTTTTTGTCACAGTCAGTGTTGTTTATATGTGGACACCATGTTCAACTTGGATTGGACTGTTTAAAGATGAGACATAGGGGTTATAGATCATTAAAAAAAAAACAAAAAAAAAAACTTTCCCAGCTGTTGTAAGATCATGTGTTTACTCTTTATCAATCATTCACTGTGTTTGCTCAGCACACTGCGGCGGCAGAAGTCCCCCTCAGGATTACAACAGTTGTTTTGTGATGTGGCATTTGAGTATTTAGGACCAGCTACTTCTTTTTCAGTATGGGGATATTAAATTATGTATTCCTGGGTTTATGCACACTGCATCTGTTTATCAATTTTAGCACCAATGTGAATGCGTCCCAGGAGCCACGGACAACTGCTGATAACAGGTGGAGTACTCCTCGCTTCACTATCTATTACCTTCACTTGATAACATCTTGATAGCTTAGATTTAATATACATTGCCATGCACTGTGGGAATCAGAGGTGGAACTGGGATGATAATAATATTTTGTGGGCCAGTGGGGCTGCGATGAGGAGGGCCAGAGCTGTGAACAGACCGATACCGATCAACTGCAGGCTGGGGAGCTGGTCGGCGTGGACACCGTGTAACGCCTGCACAGACAAAAAGGTGACTTTTTTTTCTTCTAAATCACATAAATTGGTCATTTAAAGATGCTGATGTAGATTATGACTACAGTGTATTTTGTTGGTGGTTCATGTAAATCCTGGCAATAATAAACTCCAACTGTTCAAAACACTGGAGTTGGAACCGTAGTGTTTTTTGTGAAGTAGCTCAGATCAATACAATATGGATGAGATAATCAATAGGTCCAAAGTGATCACCAAATTCGTGCTTCAGGATCAATAAAAGTGGCAATTCTTGATTCTTGATTCTTTATTAGGATCACAATTAGCTCCCACAAAGTGGTTGCTAGTCTTCCTGAGGTCCCAGGGTAAAAATAAAAACTACAATTTACAAAACACTAAAAATACATAATAAATATCAAACATTTCATTTATAATGCAACCCGGTACAAAGCAGTAAATGGCAATTGGCTGTCGTCCTGTGCTCCTGATGTTCGTTCACTCACTCCAGAAT
>NW_007577731.1:3116046-3128266 GCF_000690725.1 Stegastes partitus | reverse complement strand
ACTATGAACAATAAATATTAACAACTAATGAGCCTTCCAGCATCAAGCCCTCCTTGTATCTCGACCTCCGTCTTGACAATCCGACAGCCTTGCTATCCGACATAAAAGAAGGTTTTACATTTAGTGTCGGATTATCGAGTCACGACTGTACATATCAAATATTATATGGTAACTTAAGACAGTTCATTGAGTCCAATTGACTTTAATTCCAGCAGTAATGCAACATTATGTGGCCTACTTTTAGTGTGTTTTTGCATCAATGTATGGTCCGAGGTAATAATGGACAAACTGGGGGATTTTAACTCATTTTAAGCTCTGTCCCAGTTCCGTTTTCGAAGCCTAGAAAAACCCTCACAGTTTGGTGGGACAGACTGTATCGAGGGACTGTGGGAGAGGCTGGCATGTCCAACGTCAGCCTTGCAGTGTCTGGTGCCGGATTACTGCGGAGACAGTTTCACCTGCAAAGAAACAGGCAAGACTCGTCCACGACCACTCAGTCAGCATAGCTTCTGTTTGTGTACGTGAGGATCCATTTTGGTGCTTTTTCCCCCCCAGGGCGCTGCATCAGCCAGTCCCTTCGCTGTAATGGAGAACCAGACTGTGATGATTTTTCTGATGAAGACGGATGTACGGATTTGAACCGGAGAGACGACAAGTGTTCCACCCTCCTGCCAATCCCCGGCGCTGAACGTGGCACTCAGGGGTAAGTACTGCACACTGATTACTGCTGTTGTTGTTCATTTTTTATATGCTTTATCGCCTCTACAGGCAGCTATGAATTAAATACACACATGACACAAGGCATTCACAAAAGAGAGTACAAGATGCACAATAGAGTCACAACAGAGAACTGAGAAAAGGAATAATTTGAGCAGAACATTTTTTTTTTCTTTGCAAAGTGTTTTGAATAATTCGAAATCCAAGTCACAGTGTAGTTTTCACATACAGAATACATCCATCCATCCATTATCTATACACCACTTAATCCTCACTACGGTCGTTCACCTGGACAGGTAACCAGTCTATCACAGGGCTACACTTAGAGACAGACAACCAAGCACACTCACATTCACACCTACGGACAATTTAGAATCACCAATTAACCTCAACGTGTTTCTGGACTGTGGGAGGAAGCTGGAGAACCTGGAGAGAACCCACGCTGCACGGGGAGAACATGGAGACTCCACGTGGAAAGATACCGGGTCTCCTTACCGGGACACAAACCGGCGACCTTCTAGCTGCGAGGCGACGGTGCTAACCACCAACCCACCTTGCAGCCCCATACAGAATACATATTTAACATAAATAAATTCCCTGTCACATCATTATTTCTTTAGCTTTACTAAAATGTAACAATTATTCTTAATTATTCTGCTCCTTCATAGGTTCAACATCTTAACTGGAGACTTTGTTGATCACGTCCTTGACTCGAAGTACTTTGGAGGACAGTGTGAATACGTCTATAACGGTGAATGGAGGAAGTTCGTTTATGATGCGTTCTGTGAGAACCTGCACTACAATGAAGATGAAAAAAACTACCGGAAACCTTACAACTACCACACCTACCGTTTTGTGGTACTGTATTACTCTTGTTCATTTATTTTTTTCACTTAAAAAGTGGATGTCTTGGACACAGACATCTTGATGAAGTTCACCCTGTTGCAGGCTCAGGCTAAATCGGAGAGCTCTCATGAGTATTTTGAAGATTTGTCGAGCTTGCTGACGGCGAGGAAAACCATGTCCTCCTCCAACGGTGGAGCCTCCATTGGGATCAGTTATGTTCAAGTGGGCATGAGTGGCAGCGGAGAATCGGAGTTTCTCAGCAACTTAACACGGCATAGAAGCCAGGTATGACCTACTGACCCAGAGGTCAACATTTTCTATACAACAAGTGCAAGTGTTCTTCCTTTTTAAATATATACAGTATCTTTAAAGATATTTATTGTTTACTTTATTGCCAAGAGTTAGATGAGAAGATGATTGTTTATTCATTCAATATGAAGGTCCCACCAGCAGCTAATTAGCTTAGCTTAGCATAAAGAGTGAAAACAGAGGGAGATAGCTAGACTTATAACATCTGCCTATGAATGCCTCTAATGCCTACCAGTAAACATAAAACATCTGTTTAATCTGTACAAAAAACAAAACAGACAAGTGGTGACTTCATGTTGGGTATTTGGTGGTGCATAGTGCCTCTCTGCAGCAGAGACTTCAGGTAGTCCGTTATCGTTGTTTTATTTTTAAAGTTTGGTTTGGTGTATTGTGTTCAAGCTTCCCAGGAGCTATAGGAATGCATATTTTGTTACCATAGACTGCACAGAAAAGATAGACATAGCGACGTTACACATTTATTTGTGGACTGTGGACATAGTGAAGCCTTGAGTTTGGAGTTTGGCCATCGCCATTTTAATCTTACAAATCAAGACCAAGAGGACTCTATGTATGCCCATATAGTATTCCCATGGTAGCCACACTCAAACACAAACACTGCTTTATGTCTGTTTTACTCTAAATAAGACTGAAAGTTACAAGGTAAGCATCAGTCTCTATTGGAGGAGACTTGAAACCAGCAACTGGGACCATGAACTCATTAGACAAATGTTTACCAAGGTAGCAAATCAAGTTAGAAGTAGGGTCACTTTCAGTTGACTTCAATACAATCCGACCTCTTTTTGCAACCACAGGAGTCACCACCTGCTGGTTGTTGGAAAGAATGCATTCACCGGCTTCACTTATCAGACCTGGAACTACGTCTGTCTTTTATGTACAGTCTATGTTGGCAGATAGATTCATGGCAAGCTTTTACTCCCTGTTTCAGTCTTTATACTGACAACAATTTAAGCTCACAGTTGTATAGCTCTAGCTTCATATTAAAGGATTAAATATTAGAGCAAGAAAGCAGCCACGTGCATGACTCAAAAAAATTTAATGTCTATAAAAAATAAGGCATAAAAAAAAAAGTTTTTTGGGGGGGATGACCTTTTTCCATTATTATTATTATTATTATTATTATTATTATTATTATTATTTTAAAATAGTATAAACATCTTACCTTTTCTCCTCAGGACCTTGGCTTCATTAGACTTCAGTCCAAAGTACAAACTGCCCACTTCAAGATGAGAACCAATCAGCTGATGCTTCATGAAGATTTCTACATTTCACTCATGGAGCTCCCAGAGCAATACGACTTTGGGATGTACTCCAGATTCTTGAACACATTCGGCACCCACTACGTCACGGAGGGAACCATGGGGGGAACCCTGGAATACATTGTGGTTGTCAACAAAACATCTATGGCAGAATCAAGTACTGTGGGCTTTCCAAACTGTGAATCAGTGCAATCTAATAAGAAATGCAATGTAGAGTTAACTTTGTTTTATTCTCTTTCTTGGCTGTTCTAGAAATTGAGGCTGAACAAGCTGGTTCATGCATCGGTGTCTCTATTGGTTTTACCTATCCATTAGATGAATATGCAAAAATAGATCTAAAGTGGAAAAAAGATTTTTGTAATAAAGATGGAAGGTTTGATCAAGGTGAGAAACATCTGTTGGTAGGTAGCTCTACTCGAGATACCTCTAATATCTATATTATAAGCAATGTATTTGTTTGATCTATTGTTGTTTGTAACTATGTATTATAGTTATTCAAACATTGAATTAATTCATCAAGTATTGTTGGTGTGATGTGTTAGAGGAGCTTAAAAAAAATATATTTATTTTTTGAAATATAGAAAAAAGCTCTAAATCATCTGTGATTGAGGACGTTGTTACTCTGGTAAAGGGAGGAATCATAGACTCCAGCGCTGGGCTGGCGGCCATCAGGAACCCCGACACGTACAAGAAGTGGGGAGCATCTCTCAAATACAACCCAGCAGTCATCGAACATGAGGTAAGTTAGTGGAAGAACTACATCTTCTCCAACAGAAGGAAAACCAGACACAAGTTTCAGTTCAGTTCCCACTAAGTCGATCCATCTCTCTGTCTCTGTCCTTGTCCCCCTGTGACCCAGACCATGCCGATTTATGAGCTCGTGCACTACAGCACAGCTGCCGACCATGTAGGTGCTCGAATGGCCAACTTACAGAGGGCTTTGGATGAGCATCTGCAGCAGTTCGACCCCTGTCGCTGCGCCCCCTGCAGGCACAACGGGATCCCCGCCCTCTCAGGAACCTCCTGTACCTGCATCTGTAAGTCTGGGTTCCAGGGAGAGGCCTGTGAGGAGACACTCGGGAGAGGTGAGAGAAATCACCAAGTCACACTGAAAACCACAAAAACAGACTAGAAACAGCTTTAAACACAACAAATATGGCATTAGCTCACATTTGTGTTTGTGTTCACCTGATAAATGCAGGTCTATGCTATTCTGTGGCACAAAAGCTATTTTAATTTTAACATGTGATTTCATTTTTTTTGCCCGACAACCATCTGGCGATCCCCAGAAATGATTTTACAGCCGCCATAAGCCATAAGCCATAAGCCGCCCATGTAGGGGGGTCTGTGTGATCCTCTATGTCCAGTCCAAGAACATGAGCTTTGCTGTTTACTGTAGACACACACACAATGAAGTAGCCTTTCATAGTCAGACCATTGCGGTGGTCTGGTTCATTGTGGTACATTAATAAAATGAGGAGAAATGTTCCTCTAGAGAGCTTAAATGTCCGTAGCAAATGTTACGGCAATCCATCCAATAATTATTACAAGGTGTTGCTCTAAAATGTAAACTTCATGATGGAGCTAGAACAAAACTGCACTCCCAGAGGACCACGAATGTCTGTATCAGACTTTATAGCGATTGAGATATTTTAGTCTGGTCCAAAAGGTGCATATTGTCATCGCTTGAGTCACTTCCTCGTCTAAAATATATAATTAACAGTTCATGTCCTGGTGTGCAACAATTCTAGGTACTTTTTAAAGACACTCATCCTTATAACCGATTTACATATTCTCCAAGATATGTCAAAGTGTCGGAGGTGTTGCCACATAATGGTTTTGTAGAACTTGGTCTGTGACCCATTCATTAAGGGCAGCTATCAACTTAATGCTATGCAGTTAAAGTACAAAAATTATACTTCAGGTCCCTGCTTCACTCTCTATATGTGATGGGATAATGACAGTGAGCAAAGATTTCCTCTGGGCAAGTTGGTTAAAATCAACGTATAACCACTTTAATTTTCCTCAACAGATACCAAGACAGATGGGGTGTGGTCCTGCTGGGGGCCCTGGTCATCCTGCACATCAGGGAGGAAGACTCGGACACGAGTCTGTAATAACCCTCCACCTGATGGAGGCGGAGCAAACTGCCTGGGCTCCACTTCTCAGGCTCGCCGCTGCTAACGAGAAGCTTGTCTCAGATTTCAGGGTAAAGAGGCTGTTGAGTGCTATCACAAAACTCTCCTTTTCAAAACATTAAAGGCCTCAGAAATGAAACACACTGTAAACACTGTATATCAAAAGTGGGAATAAATGCGTGTTGTGCAGACTTTGTGTATGTGTCTGGATTTTTTCTAAGGACAAGAGTGTCATTTATACTGTGTGTGACATTTTGCAAATTGCCTCTAATGTGAAGGTTAAATCCGTGTAACAGACGCTGAATCCAGGTCAGCGCCTAAGGCAGAGCTAGTGAAAAGCTGCACAGACGAGCAGCCGTATCAAGAAATAACACACATGGCTTCAAATTCACGACAAAATAGTCACTGAAGAAATCCAATTTAGGTACCTTTTTATTCAAATATGAATCATTAAGTCACACTTAGGCAGTCAAAGACAAACACACCACACACTATGACATCCTCGACATCAGGGGTTTCTAAAAGCAGCCAGTAGACTCTTCCTGCAGTCCGCTGCATGTCATGCCTCCATTGCTGGGTGTCGGGTTGTTACACTGCCGACTCCTCGTCAGTTTCCCTCCACTGCAGGACGACCAGGCTCCCCAGCAGCTCCAGCTGCCGTCGATGGCCACTTCTGTCACAATGGGTCACACCATATGTCGTGTCAGTGGGATTAGTGCACAAAAGTAAAATAAATGTCACATACTGAGCGTTGTTTTGTGTTTTGGTTTGTTAACCTTTTTGCCTATTCGTGATTTCACAGCCCCGTCCAGTGTAACCAACAGGACACACACAGTCACACCTTGTGCCTGTTGAGGAAAGATACTCACTTCATCAACACACATACCATCATTGTAATCATCATCAAATATCACATTTATGCTTTTTATCCTTAGAGAAATGTGTAGTGTCTAGATTTACATCACTGGTTGCATGAGTGATCTGTCAACTGAGCGTCCTTTTTAGTAAAAGTAAGGCTAAACAAAGTTGCGCTGAGCTTATAGATGTGTAAGATTTCCAGTGAAACAACACAAACATTAATATCCTCTGGATTACCTCTCATAACAGCCACTCCATTGTTGCGACAGGGAGCGCAGCGACATGAACTAGCCTCAGCCAGGTGCTCCGACAGGGCTCGCTTCAGGTTTCTTTTCAGGGTGGCGTAATGGGAAAAGTCTCTGGAGGTCACCAGCTCATACAGCGGCCGCGTCTAATGAGGCACATATAATAAAATATAATAAAACCAAGATTGTTCAAATTGAAATCTCTTAAAACTGGCTGCTTTTTTTGGATAGAGCCAAACTGAAAAGCCCCACAAGTGCTGAGACCTGACTGTGTTGCAGCGAGGCAGACTATTTGTCTTTGGCATGCTCGCTATTTGGCATCATTCGCCGTTTGTTCTCCGACGCGCCATTGATCCGCTCGATTGTACTTCGCCTCTGTGTAATTGTGCCAATGCTGGCCGTGTATCAATTAGTCAGGTCAGATTCCTCATGGACGGTTTTATTAGAGCTTCAGATTGAGACAGAGAAATTTGAAAGAGAAACAAAACGAGGTATTGATTGTGTTAATGTCACAAGAGATTATGGGAGAAAAGAAACACAGATAAAAGAGCATTATGAGTTTGACTAGTAGCAGAAGCACACAACATATATAAAGGACAACGTGGGCTTTAGAGAGGGAAACTCACTGTTTTGCGAATGAAGTCCGGGTTGAAGCGCACGCCTTCGCCCCACAGTCTCATCAGCTCTGGGGTGGGAAGCTTCTTTGACACCAAAGCACTGATGGATTCGCTGCTTCCACCGTTTACGACAGCAACAAAGTCCTCCACCATGCTGCCATTGACTGTGTCCCCTGTAGGGAGACAGAATGACTTCAAAGTTTTAGATCAGTTCATTTGTCAGGTGTAAACCAGAGGACGTTCTGCAGGCTGAAAGACATCTGACCAAACCGGGAAGCTCACCTCCCATCTCATTCAGCAGGCCACTACAGGATCCAAAATTCAACCCAGCCGATACATAAACACCACTTATGCTCGCTCCAACCTTCAGGCCTGACTGCACACAAGATGAGTAGTCTTCCAAAGAGTAATCTAGAAAAAACAACAAATGCAGAGTGATTGCTGTTATATAGTTCAAGATCGATGCCATAAAATGCTGCCAACCAATTCTAGGAATCTGATGTCTTTGAGCGTCTGATCTAAATAATTATCAAAAATTTCTTGTCATGTCCAGTAAATAAAGAATCTTTGACCGAGCACCCCCAGCTTCAGTTTGATAATCACTCCTACCTGACTTCTCCAGCCTTTCCTTGTTCAAGATGATGGTGTGCTCATAGTCTCCTCCGAGGGCAGCCTCGGTGATGTAGTGGGTACCGTAGTCCCTGTAGATCTGCCTGTATTCCCCATAAACATAAGTCTGTGGCAGAGAGCGAAGGCGCTGCAGAAATTCTGGGTGAAGCATCAAATCATCCGACTTCAGCATGTACTGGGCCAACTCCAGTTCTGATTTTGCCCTCACAAAGCTGTTGGTCTGGAGATTGGAGTAAGCAGGTGGAGGTTACCCGACTGTTCATGGTTAGAGAAGGCACACGTTTTTTTATGATATTCTGAATTATTGTGAGAAAGTTCTGCTAAAGCTGCAAGGTGGGTCGGTGGTTAGCACTGTCGCCTCGCAGCAAGAAGGTCGCCGGTTCGCGTCCCAGTGAGGACACCCGGGATCTTTCTATGTGAGTTTGCACATTCTCCCCGTGCAGCGTGGGTTCTCTCCGGGTTCTCTGGCTTCCTTCCACAAGGTCCAGAAACATGCTGAGGTTAATTGGTGATTCTAAATTGTCCGTAGGTGTGAATGTGAGTGTGCTTGGTTGTCTGTCTCTAAGTGTAGCCCTGTGATAGACTGGTTACCTGTCCAGGTGAACCTGCCTTCACCCTGAGTCAGCTGGGATAGACTCCAGCCCCCCATGACCCTAGTGAGGATTCGGCGGTGTAGAGATGATGGATGGATGGAAATTGTTGAGTTTGACTGGGCTGTTTTTGAGAAATACAGAATGTATGTTGTGAAGGTCTCCCTTGCCCTGTCAAAACAGCTTTGGGCATCGAAGCTTGGACATGGGACCTCTCGAGGTGTCTTGTGGTGTCTGACACTGGGAAGTTGGCAGCAGGACCTTTGGGGAATCTTGTAGATGTTTGATTGAATTGGGATCTTGGGGAATTTTTGAGGCCAGGTAATTGCTCTTAAATCTTTGTCATGTTCCTCAAGCTGTCCCTGAGCAGATTTGTGGTCTGGTGAGGAGCTTTGTCATTCAGGGAGTGCTGTTGACATGAAGGACTGTGTTGTGTTGTGAATGTCGGGACCCAAGGCTTCAATGTTGTGGCTGATCGGTTTATATCCATCAGTAGCACAGAAGTGAGCAGAGAAGAAAAAGAAAACGTCGCTCACCTTGCCAGAGTAACGGCGAATCTTCTGGACTGACTTAGAGTATTTGTCGCTGTTGAAGTTGTATCCAAATTCCACTACCCCTGGAATGGCAAAGCCGATAGAGACAGTGGTTTTTGACGTGCGCTCCTTAACGGTGTGGTCCATGTAGTCAGAGTAGGAATCAAAAGACTGCAGGGTGAAATCATATGAGCCTTTTGTCTGTAGAAGACAACAGAAACCGATGTATTTAACACGTCAGGAATTAACATTTTGAACATACAGACGGTGCTGTACGAACATAATTTCTTGGAACAGGTGGCAAACTGCACACTCAAGAATAGTAGTAGCACTTTCACATCTTGTTAATTCATTTATAAATACATATCAAATCGGTAATTTATGAATGTTGTTCCAGATCATTTTACTTGTTGGTGGCTCATAGCAAATCTACAGAGCATTAGTCAGTTATTAGCCATTATTAAAGCTGTTCGGTACAATTTATAAAGTGTGTGCATTAAGTATGTATCCTACTAATTGTGTGACATTCCCACCTGTAGCGTGTACTGCTGTAAGTTGTAAGGCTTCCTGAATCTGACATCCTGGATGTAGTGAGGCAGACAGCTGCCTGCGTAGTATCTGTTGTCGAGCACCACTCCTTCCAGGTTGCTGTTCAGGATGTTTATTCTGAAAGAACGGCAGCATTATTGGAGCGCAGATTGGTTTGAGAAGAGCAACATGTTGACATCCTTAAGTCCTTCGAAAACATCTTGGACTAAGACGCGGACTAATGGGCACATGACTCACCCTTTGGCAAGATTTTCAATTCCCCAGTACTCCTCAGCCTCCTGCCTGCAGGGCTTAGAAACCTTCTTACAGCCTGCTTCATCTGACATGTCCCCACAGTCGTCCTCGCCACTACACTGCAGCGTTCTGGGAATACAGCGACCTGAAGGAGGGGAAAGAGGTTGATGGTGTTCAGTCACAGGAAAAACAACATAAAATGACTAGTTTGACATTTTTTTTTGGAATTGTGCCTGTAGGAGCAGATCAGGAAATGCTGTTCTATATTTGGTGTCTCACGTTAATGTGTGCTGATTCTCAATTTTGTCTGTATAAGGTAGGAACCTTTCTGTCGAGGTAGGGTTTCCTAGGGCTGAGCAACACGCTGAAATTTACCGTATGTATAGATGTTGGTTGGAAATATGTATTTTAGAAGATTTGGATAACAAATAAAGACACTATGAGCATCGTTAAGCAATATGAGTGTGACTTTGATTCATTAGACATCGGTAATACAACACGTCAATTAAGTTTTCCCGTTTGGATTCCCTCAGTGGCTTAAAGCATTGGCTTACCCTCTACAATGCCTGTTGCCTCATAGGAAGGAATTAGATGATAAGATTAATATGATTCTCCACGTCGCTGCTGTAAATGTGACATGCCAGCCAGCAGCTAATTAGCTTAGCTTAGCATAAGGCTGAACACAGTGGGGAAAAGCAAGTAGGGTTCCATCCAAAGTCAGCTTATTGTTCTTTTTTTTTTATATATAGCACTTGAGAACATGTTTGAAAAATATTGCCAATTTTTTTTTTAATGAGAAGTGAGAAGCTGAGGTTTATTGGTGGGTTTTTCTGGTTGGGCTACCTCTGGGCTGAACTCAGTAACATTGCTGATCTTTAGCGATGTTGGTAGGCTCATTTTATTTAATTAAAAAAAAAAAGTTATTTATTTCCATTTATTTTAATAAACCTTTGGACAGTACCAGGCTACTTGTTTTCAAGCGGCAACCTCCAGTGACAACGTCAAAGTGCTAAAAACTGCAGTTCCTCAAATGTCCACTTGAGGCTTAGTACAAAAGCGAGTCATTTCCCACAAACAATTATGTCAAAATGACCAACTTTGCAGCATAAATAAGCATTTTTACAACCTGGTACAAAAACACTTTTGGTCTCTATGGCTAATATCCAAGTGTGTGACAACTGTAAGAAGGATTCATTTTTAAACAACCCATCCCTTTAAATTGTTTTAAGTATAATTAAGGGCCTGGCTTACAGGACAGTGGGTGGCCGGCCTCATCTCCACACAGGTTCCACCCTTTGATCATTTTTGGCACTGCCAACATGGCGGCAGCTGCTGATCTCTCTTCTTATTTCTCAGTTTTTGACTCTTTTTTTCTTGCATCTTAGTTCTTCCCAGTAGAGATGCCATTTTGACATCATCTAAATGACATGTACGACTGCATCATCTGTCCGTTGTTTTGTTTCAACCCACTGCTGTACCTTATGATCTCCATCAGATGAGCGGAACGGCGCTAATGACACCTTACAGTATATGTTTGCTTTTAATTGGAATCACAATGTGGCATAATGTGACAAGAATGTTTGGATGTCATGGATTTTTATCTTTTGAATGAACAAACATGAGCGGTGAATTATAAAAGAGGCACGACACACAAAAATATGAATAAAGAATAGTCTACATTAGGTCTGAGTTCTGCTCCTGACATGGTTTGCATATTCCAGCTGTTGGGAGTTTTAGGAATGAAGACAGACTTGTTGATGGCTCGTTAAGATTGATTTAGGGATTACAGACAGAAGGATAGAGGGCAGATGAGATGAGGAGAGTCAAAATATAAAAATTACCTCTCACATGCAATGCAGATAATAATGCTGTTCATATTGCAGCTTGAATTTTGCAGCACTTCCAGAGTATGGGTGTGGGTGCAGGAGATACCTGTCTGGCTGCAGAGGAATCCCTCACATACAGGAACATTGTCACAGGTGTAGCGGGCTGGAACGATACAGGCCTCCTCCTCCCTGCCGTAGAAACTGCACGGCTCCCCTCCGAACTGAGAGGGCTGCTCCAGCTTAGCATAGCGATACTAAACGGACGAGGGAGGCAAACACATGACGGGTCAGGGAAACACACAACCACAACCGTAGAAAGGTGGCTTGGAAGCTGCTCCGGGGAACTATAACATCGGAAATCACATTAGTGGGCTGTTTTCACTTTGTCATGTCAAGGTTATTAATTCCCCTCCTTGTAAAGTGGATGAGATAGAGCGCCGCAGTATATCAGCTGAGGCCTTTGCCAGCAGTGGAGCGCTCTGTCTCCCAGAAGAACAACTCACAAAGGGTCGAAACGCTCCAGAATTATCTCTCAATCCTACAGGAATGATAAATTTATCTACATCTAATCTGACTGCCTCCAAATGTAGCGTCATTTATAATAACTAGAGTGTTACAGTTGGTTAGATCGATTTATCTGGGCAGTATTTTAGTGGGATATTAGTTACTGCAGGCTATAAAACCAGCTTTTGGTTTGTAATTGTTATTTATTTCCTTTATTGTCAGGTTGACAGATTTTAATTATTATGTAATGGTGTATTTGTTAGCTTGTTTGCTAAAAGAGAGATGCTAATTTAGCTTGCTTATTTACTTATTTTTTGTAATTTGCTTGAGACAAAATCAATCAAACT
>NW_007577731.1:3114638-3115894 GCF_000690725.1 Stegastes partitus | reverse complement strand
TCTTCCACAATATTATAAAACAGCCCAAGTAGTTCTGTTAAAATGAAGCAGTCCATCATTTCAGGCTGCAGCTGTATTAGCCAGCTGGTATCAGGTGTTTCATCTATTCTTCACAATCACTGCATAACCCCAGCTGGAAAATCATGCCCAGTCACATCCAGATTCTACTTATGTGTTATACTTTGCTGATTTAATATCCATGTATATGTTTATTACAACACAATCGTTGCTACTTGGAGCCTTTTTCCCACCACATCAGGCCGTACAGCCGCCTCTGACTGAACTTGTAATTTAATCCTGTCAAACCTCAGCATAAACAATTAGATATGGTCAGTTTCATTCATTACGGAAAATAAATTACCAGTCACACACTGGGGCATGCTGACGGTGTATTACTGCACGCTCTGGCATCATCATACTCACTCTCTTCTTCTGACAAGTGTCGCAGCGTGACCATGCACTCCACTCCGACAACACACAGTCCACCGGCTGAACCACCTGACCACCCGCTGACCGAGCTTCACGGACACTGCTGGTTGTTGTTACTGCAACTTTGCTGCGACATGCGAAGGAAAATCCAGTCAAAACACATCATCAGGGGAACCCCTATAGCTCTAGTTGAGTGGGCGACCCATGAGAGGGGCTGTAGTTCCCCAACCCAGCGGTCGTGGGTTCGATTCCCGCTCACAACCCTTTGCTGCAGGTCTCTCCTCATTCTTCTCCACCCTTTCCGGTCTATCTCTACTGCTCTAAATAAAGGCAAAAAGCCCAAATATATGTATATATTAAAAACACAACATCAGCTTAGCTTCTGTGGGAATCAGTCAAACTTGAGGCTCACTAAGTGTCACCTTGTCTTTGAAGGTTGCATCAGTGGAAGTTAAACTCAACCAACAAATGAACACAATACAGTTGATTAAATCTCCTACCTTAGCAGCACCCAACTCAGAGCAACACAAAGCAGACAGCTGTGCAAACTGAGCGCTCTCGTCTGGGTCATCACAGAAAGCATGGTTGTGTGTTATGACCGACTGCGAGCGAAGGAGAAGAGACACCGCTCGGCTCTCTATGTAAACACACACTGATCGATACCGGCCTCCGTATGAACTCACTGCTGCCATTAGAGCCAGAGGTGGAGCTGAGCACACAGCGGTGCAGGACCTCCAAACCACAGAGCGGCTGCTGGTGGTGATGTTTGGCTTGTTGACATGCAGGTAGGTTTACAGGGCAACAGTCTCATCACACACTTTATTGTG
>NW_007577731.1:3097616-3113983 GCF_000690725.1 Stegastes partitus | reverse complement strand
CGATTTTCTGACAATTATTTCTTGGTTCTGGCTCTACAGGGCTATTAACATGACAGCGGTGGAAAATCAAAGCTTTGTAACAAAGTCATTTCCCAGCACAGACTTGTGTTGGTCATCTGAGTCATGTTTGTGTACTCGTGACCTTTACACCTGGTTTATCTTCACCGGTTCTGGATTTAACAGAATGACACAATCGCTGAGCCATAGTTTATTTACTCAGTAAAAGGCAGTATTAGTATTAGATAGGATGCTATCAACAGTAAAACTGGGACTAATATGCTAAAAAAACCAAACCTGTTGCATTATTAAAGATGAGGCTGGTAGATCCTTGTTGAAGCTACGCGTCTATACTCACTTATAGACTTAGCTTAGAAAATACAAAACATTGCTCTGTATTGTGTTTTTTTTTTCTTGTGTCTACTCAGGAAAAGCAGATATCTGAGCAGTCTACACTTTCAACAGCATGCTTTCCCCTCCAAACTCCTCAGATGGTTTTAATTAAAATAACCGTTTGACTATTTGAGGTTCAAAGAAGCAAAAAAAAAAAAAGAAAATTGTGAGAAACTCCAGTATTACATAACTAATACAAAAGCAATGACCTGAGAAAAGCCAAAAAAAAGCTCATTAATCATCTCACAACCCTCCAGAGTTCCCCTTTGATAAGTAAGCTGCACATTATAAATACAACATTTTTATCAGTGCTTTAATTTATTAAACTTCCATGCATGCTGCCTCTTGCGTATCACAGTTCTCTTAGATTTACAAAAGGTGACAGTTTCAGAAGCCATCACTGTTTCCATTAGACAAGATAGGATGGGTTCATTTACCAAACCATCATTTTTAATTACAAAGCTTTTCAAAATAAACTACCGTGTTACTTACCATCACTTTCAATGCTTGGAAAAATTAGCTACTGTACTCCTTTACCAGAGTGCACTGCCTTGGATATCCCATTTATGAATTGGGAAAAAGGAAACGAGGACTTAGACTAATTTTTAACCGTAAAACAGTTAAAACCTCTGTTGGATGATTCCTTATGTAAATGCAGCTTCCTGTTTTTCTTAAATCCACCCTGTGATGAAAATCAAGATATTTATCTTACTAACACGTCCATATGGTGTCTTTTCCACACATCGTATATTAAATAAGCAGTCAATGCCGTGGCCGAGTATCTCCACTTTGAAGCAGCAGTGTACTGATGACGGTCTACACAACATGGACTCAAACTTCTAAGGTTTCATAAGTAATAAATCTGAGGAAGCAGTTCTTATAACTTGCAGGATGAGACTTTCTGTAACGTTATTCTTCTTCTGAGTTGGTTTCTAGTTCAAACATCCATCCATCATCTATACAACGCTTAATCCTCACTAGGGTCATGGGGAGCTGGAGTCTATCCCAGCTGACTCAGGGTGAAGGCAGGTTCACCTGGACAGGTAACCAGTCTATCACAGGGCTACACTTAGAGACAGACAACCAAGCACACTCACATTCACACCTACGGACAATTTAGAATCACCAATTAACCTCAACATGTTTTTAGACCTTGTGGGAGGAAGCCGGAGAACCCGGAGAGAACCCACGCTGCACGGGGAGAACATGGAGACTCCATGCAGAAAGATCCCAGGTGTCCTCACCGGGACGTGAACTGGCGACCTTCTAGCTGTGAGGCAACGGTGCTAACCACTGATCCACCTTGCAGCCCCAGTTCGAACATGTATGGCCAAGTTACTTGTGCTGCAGGAGTATGCTATTTCCAAAGTGTTTGAGCAGAGTCACAGGTGAGCTGGTGTGCTCGAGCGGCAACAAGTGTGGAGGCGGGTACTTCATAGAGCTGCACGTTTAAGGAAGCAGCGGTTTTAGAGTTAAACCTAAGGGTCAGTTCATGGTTTCTGCTTGAGCGATGGGAATTTTGAAAAAGGACAGCAGACACAACAAATTACACAACAATAGTACATATAGGGATGCTTCATGAAGGTGTTTCTCCTCATGACAGGAAGCATCCTTGGTTTTCCTGCCACATGTACTGTTCATGACAAATTGACTTCGGCAGACGCTGAAATCTGTGAATTGGCCTCAAGGTAGAACACAATTATTTTCTTATGATTATTTAACTTTGATACACAGACACGAGTTTATGGGCGTTTAATCACCAAAGGAGTGGGACTTTAATACTTTGTCCTTGCCTAATGTACATTTTGAATGTTCATTTCACACTTTTTATGATTGCGTAATTGTCGTCATTATGTATCTGCGGGGCGGCGTCGCGAGTAAAAGCCTCGCAATTAGTTCTTTTTCCTCTGATTGAATAACGGTCTCTGATCTGAGTTGAAAAGGATGCCCGACCCCCGAGATGAAAACCACTTTGCAAAACTAATTGAGTGTATATAAAGAAAGTGCAAGAACGAAGTACGGCTGTAAAAGGCATTGACGCATCGGTAGCAATCTGACAGTACACGAACATTTTATTTCAGCGCTATGATAAAGAGGAGCTGCCTTCATTTGCACAAAAAAGGAATCTTGCTAAGTGGACACATAACTGACAGCATGCAGATTTCTACAGTATTTTCTGTGTGTTATACGCAGTAGATCGCTGGAACCGAAACAAAACAACAACAAAATGTGGGAATCACATGATATTTTATTTGTGACTGAACAGTGGCATGGGTACAGTGTATGGGGGGGAAGTCATAGACGTACAAAAGTCCTTTTTTTTTCTCTTTTTCATGACAATTCGTAATTCCATAAATAAAATTTACAAAATATTTTGGACTATTTCTCATTTTTCTTACACGAGCAGGGGTACAGTTACAATTCGTTATTGTAAGTCTAGCGGTTAATGGTGATATCTCTTTACTGATCGCATGATATGACGTCGCCTGTCTTTTTCGACCGTTTTCACTCAGTGGAGCAGACCTACAATAAGCCTATAAGTGCTTTGTTACAACAATGACCTGTTTACTGTATACAATGACCTGACAAGAAGAACAGTGACTAAGACAATAAAAATAAACCTGATAAGGCATCGAAATGCACTCTACTGTCTCTGAGCTTGTGGTTATTTAAGCCGTGTCACGTCAGAATGAGTCGATTCTGCTCGCTCGTTCAGGAAAAGCGAACAGAGATATGATTCTGAGAGGCAAACTGTAAACAATGCGACCTCAGTTGGAAATGTAGAATATCTAAAAAGCAAAGAGATGCTGGAAAATCTGCCTCCTATCGCTAAAAGTCTCGAAGAAGAAGTAATAGTTCAAGCTCCCTCGACTTCTTTCGTTTCTCAGCTTCGTCGTGAGTAAGACAGGTTCAGCAGGCTTTATTTTCAATGACCATGTAACACAGATTCACAGTTCATTTCTCACCAACCCAACAGAAGACATTTTCAGAAATTAAAAAAGAAAAGAAAAAACAAAAAGTTAAAAATGGCTGCAAAAGCGAAACAAACGTCCAGACGTCAAAGATGGAGGTGCTGGTAGGGCATTGCTTGAGAGAAACACAGGTAGTTGGCATCCAAGAGGCAGAGAGCTATCTTATGGCACAGAGGCTCAGGTATGGGGGACCGGGAGGATTCTTATTTACAAAATAGATGTTTGGCAAATTTTGATCTCAACATTGATGCCTCGGAGTCATTTCCGATATCCGCAATGACTCAGCGTCATCAACCGAGAATTCACAGCTTATAAAATAAGAAAAAAGAAAACTCATAATTTTATTTTATTTTTTTTGTTCGATTTGTTTCAGGCCTAGAAGGAAGCCGCAGAGAACAGTTCCGCTCGCAGCTGAGTCCGCTGAATCCACATTAAGTCTGCTCATGCAAATGGACGGATCGGTGGAGCAACACAATGAGAACATTTGGCAAATCCACCTGCTGTGAACAGTCTTTGCTGGTGGCAGCTGACAAGCTGAAGGTCAACCACATACAGTACGACGCTGCTCCTCTTGAAAGTTTCCAAAAAATAATTTGCATCATGAATGTAATCATGTTTGTTTTTTTTAAATTTCCTCACAGATATAAACCCATGAATCCATCACAGAAGGACGCAAACTCCTCCTGTTGTAGGTTTTCGGTCAAAGAGCAAAGGTCACTTCCTGGTTGAAAGGTTATTTGATTGGACGATAAAGCCAAAGTCTGGTTGGTCGCCATGCTGAGGAGTACAGTCCAGTCCAGTACAGTATGTGGCCTCTGGAGGAAAAAGCAGATCCTAGGACAGCCAGCTTATTACAGAACTGCCAAAATATCCTTTAAAGGTTGAAAAAAACAGAACAAGTCTGTGTAATCCAGCTGTGAGAGAGGCTGCTGCTCACAGTCACTCGTCTCTCTTCTTCTTCTTCTTCTTTTTCTCGTGAGCTTCTGTCTTGGCCTTGAGAGCTTCCATCCCCTGCAAGACAAACACACAAATCACTGAGGCGTGCACAGTGCGATGCAGTTACGAACCTCCTCACCAGGTGGCAGCGTCGTGCCTTCCATCTGTCGGGATGACGCAGAGCGGTGTAATGACAGAAACACTGAACTGAACCAAGGCCCTTTTCCAATTGGCAGCGAACCAACTCATTCACAAGGAAAAGAAGAAGAAAAAAAAGAAGATATACTGACATATGAAAGTATAAAGCTAATAAAGGAGCACAGAGAGGGGTTTAGGAAAAAAATTAGACAAGGGTAGTAGGAAAAAAAAAGAGGCTAATGCCACAATGTGAAGACAGTTGATTGATAATGCTGAGAAACCAGAGAGACGAGGTGACCGTGAAATACCCACTCATTGTCTGGTTGATCTCTAGCTGTCTTCCTGTGGACAGGTTTGATCCTGCGGAGGATCAGGGTCTCCGTCGGGCACCGGAGACGCCGACCTTGCAGCGGCGGCGGCACCCTGAAGGAGAAAATCGCCGTTAAATCTCTCTTCAGCTGCTGAGAACTCTCCCATTCAGCCAAAAAGCATTTAGGAAAATGACAAGAATTAAGTTGAAAGTGTAATTGCGGCTTATTATATGTGATCTAATCAAGACTCTCGAATCACCTGTGACCTTTCGCGATTAATTGATTTGACATTTTTCTAGGAAAAAAAAGGGGTAAACTCAATCCTGTAATCACACGACAACCTTCTCCGTGTGATTACATGTAACATACAGGGAACAGATCAGTAATGTAATGGATTACAGCGTCGTGCCAGTCAGCTGCTAAATCGCATCCATGAATCTTATTGACTGATATGTGACCCGGGGGGGCGACCGGCGCTGCTCACCGATTGTTCCTCCTTGCTGGCGTTGCCCTCCGGGTCGACAGGCGAGTGATCTGTAGGGGGGTCACTGGCCTGGGAGGGGGGGCAGTCTGAAGACGAGCTCTGCTGAGGGGCCGGAGTGGACGCTGCACAGAGAAGAGCAACAAAAAAGCACAAGCGAGGTGACATATAGACGGATTTTAAATGGCGTTTAATGCTCATCTGCTCTGCGGATATTTTGGCATCAAGGTTGTAACATGAAAAAAAAAACGAAACTAGGAAGTTAAATCTAGATGATGACCTTTATTTCTTGTCATCCCCTCTGCTTTTTTTTCTGATATACTTGACATTCTGTATACTATCAAAAAAAGAAAAAAAACTCTTTTCGTCAAAAGGTCAACAGAATTTTTGGTCACACACAAACAGTTTTCTTATTTCCGAGGCACAAAGCTGTCGAATAGAAGCAACAGCTAGTTTTGTGAGCTAAATGGTACAATAAGGCAGTTTAGGAGGTGTACAATAATGTTTATAGCGGTCATCATCATAGTTTAACATCTGATAATTAGTACTTAATACGCATTTTAGCTGAGGTTGATGGGAATGCCATTAATTTTTCAAATCTGTCATGACTACCTTTAACAAATGTTCCACTCAGTAGTCATTAAATAACCCATACAATGCACATTTACAGGTTTATAATTTAAATGTGTGGGTCTACTACAGAATGTTTACATGCTTTAATGGTCAGAAAGCACATTTTTTTCTCATTTTCTACACATCTTTCCTTACCTTTAATCTGAAATGCTTCATTTTTGTCTCTTAATAAAAACTCTGATTGGTCAGCTTCTCTGATTAAAGAAAGATAATACTGGTTACGCACCGTAACCTTAGATATATGAGGATAAGGATGGACCTCTGGCAGAAGTGGCTCCAGTGAGGAAATAATGGCTGACTGTGAGGCAGCTGTTCATTTTTCATTTGAGGGCCAAACTAGCTGCAAATTAGGTGCATAAATAAATAACGGAAGAAAAGCCTGGACTTCAAATGAGGCGCTTCAGGCAGATAAGGTGCATTGTTTTGTCCCTTCAGTGTGCAAAAAAACAAAACAAAACACAACTGCATATTACCATAAAGGAATAAAGGAAAAGGGAAAACCCCAAAAGCATCACATGAGCTCTTTAAAATGCTTCAATAAAAACAGAAATATGAGTCACATGGTGTCTTTAGGTTAAAGTCAGATGATCACTGAAGTCAGTCATCCTCTGTGGACCATCATTGTCTGCACAGCAATTAACAAAATACATGTTTAGATGGACCAGTCTGGTCAAAAGTGATGGATTGATCCTGTAGCTCACGAGGCTAATGAACGGTTCAACTTTAGCTTTCTTTGTATAAAATGCTACAGATGTCAGTTTCATAGGGTGCAATCATGCAGGAGGGCGACGACTGAAAGCGCTTACGAGATTCAGTGGACGGTGACGTGGACGTGCCCGGGCTCAACGTCATCCGAGAGAGATCCAGGTCGCTACAGCTCCCCTCTTCTTCCTGGGTCGCAGCAGCTGGAGGTGGCAGCAGCTGACTGCAGGCCAGAGTGTCCGGTACGTTCATGAGGCCCGGGGTTCCACACCTGCTCACCGCCGCCGACACAGCACCGGGCCCCGCACCTGCTGCTCCCGACGTGGACGGGCCCTCGCCTGCGTCCGAGTCCAGGCCTTCTTTCCCCAGGCTAAGCTGCCTCTGGAGCAGGGTGGAGTCGGCCGTGTGCTGGGGGCTGGTGATGGCCGAGGAGGGGGCCGACATGTCGCAGGCTTGGGGGCACATGGTCGTGATGGGTACCAGGCCTTGGAGCATGGCAGCTGGGATGGCGTGGCCCCCGACGCCCACCGTCTGGGCTGGCATGTACGCCGCCATCGCTGCCCACTGCTGCTGAGTGGCAGGGAAGATGTTGGCCTGGCTCCAGATGACAGGCTGCCCACCAGGGAGGACCTGAGCCACCTGGAGGGGACCCTGCACGGGGAAGGCCAGAGTCTGAGCCTGGGCAGGGAACGGCTGCTGGGCCCACTGAGCCGCCTGCACCGGGCCCATAGTCATATAACCTGAAAGAGAGGCAACAAGAAGAAAGAACGGAAATGATGGGAGGATATCAAAGCAGGAATAGAAAACGAACACAAGCATCATTATGAGCACGGAATACATTTTGTCTCCTGCGAGTTCAATATGTTCAAAATGACATTTAATACATCTGTGACCAACAATTAGAGCGATTTAATTCTGAGGGTAACAGCAGAAAAGGTGCATTTAAGGATGTAACTGTGAAACTTTTAGATATATTTTCTCGTCCCATTTCGTGTCCCGTTTCTGAAGCAAACACCGCCGCAGTAGAGGCGCCGTAAACGATGCAATTCACTTTATTTTTTGTCAAATTTATGTTGCTATTTACGGTAATGGAGCTGCGAGCGGCGACTGTTTTGACAAAGCTTCATCGCCGTCGTGTTCGAAGACAATAACTAAGATTTAGGTCTGCCGCTAGAAAACAATGGGCCTCGTGCAAGAACTGCTTGTACGAACCGATTTAAGTATATAGTGCGACTGATTTAATAGAGCTCCTGGTTTTTCTTGCAATTTTCTCTTATTTACAAATGAGTTGTCCAGACCTGACGTATGACTCATCCACATATAGTCGGTTTTTCTCCACCAGGGGGGAAAATAAAAAACACTAATTTGACCTACAGTTAAATCAAAACGCCTTAATCTAAATGAAATCGGAGTTTAATTATAATATAGAAAGCAGCTATAAAAAAAACACCAAACTAGGACAAAATTCCCCGTATTATGCTGGGATGACATGAGGTTGACAGCCTTGCTAATATGTTCTAATTATTTCAGGTCCTGTAACCACCACAACACTCCTTCCTGAGAGTACTTTTCATGCTCTGCAGTTCCTTTTACTCCTTCTAACCCTTACTGTGACTGCCCCAGAACAAAGTGGCCCAGGTACATGGTAGCTTCATGGATGTAGATGATGCTGATGATAATGCCTCACAAGCATGAACATTCATCAGGCTGAAACAAGACATCCAGTTTGAATCCAACTGGGAACAACTGCGCAAACAAACACCTCAGAAAATACATAGCAGAAGAATGGAGCAGTGTTTTTGCTCGAGGCCCACTGACTTAATAAGCGGCATTATCTCGGACGATGAGAATTTAGTCGCTGCTCGCGTTATAAAGGTCGTTCTTCAGCTGGCTGCTGTTTGAAAGGATGCTGGGACGTTCTTCAGTGTACTCAGAACACTACAATGTCAGTTGTTTTATTAAAATATGCAAAACCACCACCAACATCTCCTTCAAATAGCATCCTTTTACAACATCTCTCCACTGGTTACCAGCACAATTGCTCCTCAGTGTGTGTGTGGTCCTTATAAAAACTCAGATAAATCCACATCCTGCTAAATCTTGCCAAGTTTTTTTTCTTTTTTTTACCAACTGAACATCAAAGAAACATATCCCCACCAGCAATTTCTCCTCTTTTATGTTTTGCATTGTGGAAAAGATGCAGCGCTTTCAGTCTCGGCTAGTTTACCTGACGGCACAGAGGTGGGGCTGAAGGGGGCGTACAGCTCAGCAGGAGTATGCTGCTGCTGGCGGCTGCTCCTGCTCGGGTCCAGCGTGTTGGCAGGTGATGGGGGCATCTGGGAGGATATCACACACACATGCACAGATGTCACCGCTATCAAAGTCAGCTTAAAGTCACTGCGTTATCTTTGATCTGAATCCGTCAGATATTCAGGTAATTTCAGTCCTCTACGAACGTCCAGATGAATTGACCTGACGGTACAGACAGAATGCAGTATCTCCAAATTTGTACCAACTCTACGGCTTAAAAGAGCGTTTGTGCGATTGCTACTCACCGAGGGAGGAGTGGACATGTCGCCGAAAAGATCAAAGTGGTTGATGTTCTGTGAGTCGAAAAAACCGACGGATGAGAGAGAGAGAGAAAGACAAAAGGCCAGTGATACATCACGACAATGAGACTTGCACAGTCATGAAACCTCGAATTCATCTCCAAATAGGGGACATGGTGGTTGCATGGGTGGGTAGGTGTGGGGAGTGAAATCTATTCACAAAGGCGGTTTGTGCTGCGGATGGCAAGAAACAACTATCCCCTCGTTTCATTATCAGAAAATGGATCTAAAATGAATCTTTCGTGGCTCGCCATAATTGAGTGGGTAAAAGGCTATTCAGTCCTATAAAACAGACTCTGATTAGATATTCTTATGTCTGCCAATCAAGAGGAGGCCCCCCATGAGAGCCCGGGCTGCTTTATTATGCTGATTTCACCCCGCGAGCACATTTGTACAAATAGGAGTGTGTTTGTTTCATCAAACGAGCGAAGGGAAGACGCTCCTGAAACCATCCGACCGCGACAATGAGGCCACCTCACCCTATAGGCGGACGTGACCCCTGCTCTAGTCCCCCCTCTGTCCTCCGCTCTACACTACTTAAAGGACGAGGGACGCGGCTATGGAGGAGACTATGGGATGGCTAAGTTGCATGAAATGTCTCTGGGGCCATGCACAAGCAGACAATGAGTCACCGTAAAGAAGCACAAAAACACACAGAACACACAGGATTTCGCATGCCAGAAATAAACACACACACACACACACACACACACACACGAACAGAACGCGAAAGAAAGAAAGAAAGAAAAACGGGAGGAATCGCAGCAATCTGCGTTGCCGCTGACAGAGTGTTTATGTCCTCCTGGAATAAGCCGGGACATAACGGATCGTACAGTTTTGCACCGTTGAGGGCCACAGAATGAGTCAGAATTTGGGGGAAAAAAGGAAAAAAAAAAAAAAGTAAACAGTGTACACAGAGGTCTCTCCCTGCAGGCACTGACACACATCAGGGGAGCTCGAGGCTCTCAGAAAGCTCCAACTGAATGAACAGACAAGCAGTAACACTTAGAGATATGGAAGCGCTGCTACTTATACTGGCATGGGCTGCTTAGGTGAGATAGCAACGGGGGCCGGGACACTTTATCTGTTTGATATGCTCAACAACGAGCACACAAACAGCCAAGAGTACGGAGGCACTTTGCTGTTTTCAAAAAGTTGCGTGGAAATTCTCTCTGCGTGAACGTTTGGGCAAAATAGGCTTGAATAAATGCTTTTTTTTTTTTTTATTAGCGATTTGAGAGATGTAACAGCGTGGTCACTGCATGGAGGTGAAGAACTCATAAACCTACCAGGATGAGATGAGATATATTTTCAGTTGGATGAAAAACGGAAGGGGGGGAAATTAAATTAAAGAAAAAAGAAAAAAAAAAGAAAATGCTTTGTGCTGTTTTCTGCTCCAATCAATCCACAGTAGAAAAAAATAAATGTACCGCTGTTCATTAAAGGTACAGCGTTCATGAGCGTTTGGTGGCCTTGATCGTATGTAGCTGTGGCTACACTGCATGCAGCTCAACCCAACACCCAACCCACCTACAAACCTCTCATCCACATCCTCTGAGGAAGACGGAACAGCCGCCCCTTTATTTAGCCAGTCAGTCCACTGTACTGTTTTTTTTTTTTGTCTCAACCATCTGGTCGAGACATGCATCAGATTCTGCGCAGGATTGGATTTTGGAAACGAAGCCTGCCTCTCTAATGTTCTGTGAAATTGCTGACAATGTCGGACTTTGGTCGACCAATCAATTAGTCTTCGAGCGGGCTCGGCGTGGCCAATGCGGCTTCGTTTTATCATCATCGTCACAGAGAGCGGATGCAAGGCTCAGACCCCTGCGTGACTCGTCCTTGGTTTGGTAAATGTGTTTCTTTTTGAGCCCGTCGGCTGCAATACGTAACTAACGCCATTAAATACAGCAGAGCGGAGTAATGTAAATGGACACTGTCAAAAGGTGGCTCAAGGCTCTTCCTTCAAGAGGATCTTAAAGAGAGGTTTGCAAGTAGAAGAGTAAAGAAACAAATAATAAATAAAAATAAAAAACACCTACAGTCATGAAATGGCGTTTTGGGACATCATAGATCCCTTCCTTCTGCTGACTGGTTGGGACCTGCATTGGATCGGAGGTCGATTCAAATGTAAGTAACAGATCAACACCTTTTTTCTGTTCTTGTTTTCCCCTAGCTGGGTATTTAAAACAGGAACCTACAAGAACTGAAACATGTCTATTGAAATAGAAATAAAGCGTACAAAATCAATTTCTATTTAGGCCAATTTTTAGATGTAATTTTAGCTTTTAGCGCAATGGGATTATGCAAATTCTACAGTTGTGCTGCCGAATCAATTCTACTTAAATCAATATTGATTGCAAACAATGCTTGAAGAAGGTGCGTACGGGTTTCTGTGAGTATTAAGAAAGCCTATTGTTATTCTGCAACAGTACGTCTCAACTGGTTCGTCTGATGAAATGAAAATGCCTCAGCTCAGGCCTTTTTTTTTTTTTCTGTTTATTTCTCCCACAGATATCCGAAACTATCTGTCGCTCCCAACCTCGCTGCCTGTCTCTCCTCGCGCTCCCTCGACTGGTTAACTTTCGGTTACGTTTTCCCCAAGTCTATTGATCTTGTTTCACTCTGAGATCAAATGGCATGGCAAGTGATTAATCTCTCTCTCTCTGCATCTTTCATCTTCAGAGGAAGGCAAGATACAGAGAGGCAAAAAAAAAAAAAAAAAAAGAGGAGGAGAGCGAGAAGAGAAGGGGGGAGAGAGGGGAGGATTAAACCAAACGATAGGTCCCTGGAGTCCTAGCTGGTCCTTCAAATGGTCTAAAACCAAAAGGTCATACTGTTGGATGTATAAAAGGAGCCTGGTACACTGGCTGTGGCTGAACTACGCAGAGTGAACAACTGACCTTGACTCTGCCGAAGCCGTTATGTGACATCAGTTTAAAGCTGCTGCCTTTTTCATTTCAGCATCTTTAAAGTTGTAGTCCTTGAGATTTTCCAGGATGTAATACTATTCACGACGTGTATTTTTTTTCCACCATTAGCCATTCAATGCATTTATAATCTGTAATTAGCATTTAGTAGGCGGCAGGGTTTGCCGGATTCGCCTCCAAATGCACAACCACAAGAAATGATGCATGTAATCCGGGGTCATTTCTCCCTCGTATATATCATCTTCATTGTTCGCTGTTTCAGTCTCCTACACAGATCTGTATCAGCTCACTGCAAACTGCTTCTTTAAAAGCACGCAACAGCTGAAACACCGGGAGGCTCTTATTGTGGAGAAACCAGACGAGCGCTAAATCATTAATCAAAAAATGCCACGTCTTCATTTTTGACAATGAACCGTTTTAACTTTTGCAGGAAATAAAAAAAAAAAATTGAGATTTGAGATGCTCCTCGGCGAGGCCTTCGCTGCGCTCTGCTGGAACCTAATCAGCAATCAGATTGTGGCACAATATCATTTTTTGACTGATTTCCTTATTAAGACGATGTGAGTTTCCAAACAAGACACACCGGCGGCTCTTTCCTGACAAAGCACCTGCTCAGCAGACGTTTGCGGCAGTATTAATCTTCATCTGCTCGTACCTCGGTAGCCATGTTTGTTGCCAAATCGGCCGACTGGAATCTTAAGGATTACAACTTTAACAAATCTCTCGGCTTTATCTGCTCCTTTCCTTCACAGCTTTTTCATCTTCAGCCACGTTAGTTTGACGTACGTCTTTTGAAACCCCTTTTCTCCAAACATACTTTTCTTTAAGGAGTTCTATGAAGCCATACTGTTAGTACTATTATCATCGATCACAGGGTACGAAGAGGGAGGGGAGAAAAAAAAACAGGAGGAGGGGGCAGTGCTTGTCTTTGTACCTGATAAACGCTCTCCTCTGACTGGGGGCCACGGAGGGGTTCGTGTCCAGCCTCAAACACTATGTACTACAGAACAGAAGTAGTGGGCAAGGCATAGAGGTGCAGAGAATAATGAGATGGAAAGACAGAGAGAAAGAGAGGGAGAGGTTGGCATATAAAACAGAGAGGTAGAGGTAGTGGAACATGACGAGAATAAATGAAAGCACAGGGGAGTGGGGATGGCGTCGAGTGGGAAGGGAAATGAGATCAGGAATATGAAGGGTGTAAGAGAAGAGAAAAAAAAAGAAGAAGTGGGGCATGGGAAAGAGGAATGGGGAAGATGAAAAGAGAAATAAATAAATAAATTAAAAAAACAAGAGTGAGGTGGGAAGAGGAAAGAGCACAAGTAGAACAGGTCAGGCAATAGTTCAAGGCAGTGTGGAGGTCTTAGCCTGAGGTCTCCCTTCGACCTCAGCAACGTGACGCTCCACCTCTTTCAGAGAAAACAGACCCGGAGGTCAGAGTATTTACTTGAGATCCTTGAGTGAAGTCTTCAAATGTGTCATAATTTCAATTGAAGCTAAAAAATAAATAAATAAAAACAAAAAAAAATAAGATGCCTTTATGGATCTCAAATTAAAAGATTAGTTTGACAGTTTGGGAGACGTGCTCAGCTGCTGTCTAGTTCAGAGACAGATGAGACATTTTCACATCTGCATGGTGAATATTGAGTTGGAGCTGGATAGCTTACTTTAGCCTAAAAGAAGCTAACCTGGCTGTGTCTGATCTGTGCGTAAGCTGTAGCGCAAAAATGTAAATTTTCTGGCTTTTAAGCAGGATTATTGTCGTCCTTTTGCACATTTCGAGTTGTTTACGTTACATACTGTGCGACCTTTCACATCCTCAGCCGATTAATTTGCACATTCCTGCACAGCGGAAGCGTTTTTATTACTTATTATGACCTCTGGTCCCTTGATTACACTTGCTGCTAATGACTTGTAACACTTGCAGTCTACTGACTTGTAACACCTTTTTCTAAATATACCTTTTACTTTCACAGTCAGATTCCTCATATGTGAAAACCTCCTTGGCAATTAAACTGTTTCTGATTTTATAGGCGTAATGTGGTGGGCTTCATTTGGCTGGAATTGAGAGGAAGACTCCAGAAAGAAATGTACAGCACATGATTCCTCCAAACTTTCACATATTAACTGTTGAGGTCTGATTTTCCTGCCTTTGAACCGAGCCAGGCCTCGCTGATTCCTCGTGCTAAGCTAAGCTAATTGGTTTCTGGCTGCGGACATGACAGCGGCATCGATCCTCTCATCCGACTCTCAGCGAGAGAGCAAATAAGCACATTGCTCCCTCCCATAATGTCAAACTACTCCTTTAAGATTCTGGCCACAGTTTGGAGTTTTGTCAACCAACATCAACATAAAAATCGAAAGCTGCAAATGGAATGACTTCATGTAAAAAAAAAAACAAAAAAAAGAAAACACACTTCAAGAGCAAAGAACAGAGGTGATCTGGGAGGTGGCTGGACGTACCACTGAACATAGCATTCAGAGTAAGAGTTAGTGTTGTCTGTATTCAGTGTGAGCAAACACAGAGAAAAAAAAGAAAGAAAAAAATCATGTTCAGCCAAATAAATGCAACGAGAGAAAGGGGGATAACAACCAGTCAGGGGGGAGGGTAGGGGGGCATGTCTTTGGAAGAAATCGGAACATTGACACAGATCAAACTTAAAAAATATGGTTTTACAACACTGCACTGGCAAATGGGAGTTGAATGGTTGAACAAAACTGTCCACTAGGATGGTCTACTGTGTATTACTGGAATGGTGCATAATTATGAATCATTAATTCAAGCAGATCAGTGGCTGGAGAAGATATATAAATTAAGGATTAATTGATTTTTTTTGTGTTCTTATTTTTTGTGTGTGTGTGGATTCCAAGCTTTAAGAGTGAAAACAGCACCAGTGAAGCTAGAAAAGCATCAAAGTCAGCAGAGTTGGGTTCCGGCTCTGAGTGCCCACGGACCTACCTGGTAAACTGGGTCGTCCACTTCGTCCTCCAGGATGGTCTGCGTTTGCGGAACAGAAGGCAGACGACACATTTTGTTTTTCAGTCTCGTTAGAAAGGAAAAGGACGAAAACCAACAACGAAAAAAAAAAACCTGCATTCATCACAGTTTGTCATTTCCTGGATGCAATTACAGCCTGACAGCGTGTTGCCTTTTTTTTTTGTTTTTTTTGATTCGGTATATCACAGAAACACATATTTCCTGGCTCGTGTGTCTGACTGTAGTGAAAATAAGCATCGAAAACCTGTTGCATTTCCATTATATTTAGATATTCGGCGGAGAAATCAATGGCGCAGACAAACGCTGACTGCGATGCACTTCAGAGGCGGCTTGGAAGCGTTAAGATATCTGTTGTGTGAATGAATTGCTGGCTGAGTTATAACGTGTGATCTCACCTCCGAATGCAAAATGAAGCTGAGAAAAAAAAAAAAAAAAAAAAAGCTAAGAATTGCCTCGGAGAGTCCTACCTGGTAGACCGCCTGCTCGCACTGCTTGTCCTTCTGGGCCTTCTTCTCCATCTCCTCCCGCTGTTTAATGTCGTAGATGAGAGTGAAGAGGTCGCGCAGGTCAATGATGAGAGGCTCCGCCTGCATGACAGAGATGGAAAGAGAGCAAAGAGGATGTGGCACATTAAAGAATGGAAATAAGAGCGGCGCAGCGGCAGATGGTAACCGATTGAAGTGCCACGGCTCTTGAAGTCGTTTTTCATCCTAAACTTTTGAATCGAGAAAGGTTTCAGTAGTAATATGAAGGGAATGGAGATCTAAACAAGTTCATAAACTATTACTGAAACAGGATTAAAGACAAGGTCACGTCATGGATTCAAGTGTCTTCTGTGTCTCCAACTGTTCGTTTCAAGCCTCTTTTCAGGTACCTACAACTTCCTGCCTCCACCCTGATCTATTTCACCTGAGTCTCAACACCCAGTCAGCCCCCATGAGTACATCGTCTAGGCTACGTTCAGACTGCAGGACTTAACGCTCAATTTTTTTTACGAGTTCGTTCACATTTCTAATTAAATGCGACTTGTATGTGATCTGCTGTGTGAACTTCATACGACCCAAAAGTGAGTGTGACGACGACGTCACACGCAGCGAGCGTGCTCAGTGTTTAGGATGGTGACGGTGGAGCGTTATATCTTTATTTTTCTTCAGCATTGGAGCCAGGACCGTTTATACCCACGCTCGGCCATTTGTTTTGAAATGTTTTCAAAAACCGCCCAGTTCCATTAACACTCCTCGAGTTTGGCCTGAATAGAGCTGCCCTCCCA
>NW_007577731.1:3035426-3097308 GCF_000690725.1 Stegastes partitus | reverse complement strand
CACTCAGAAACCTCGCTTTCCCTCCATTGACTGGACTCCACATTATCGTCCACCTTGGTTGTGGTTTTTCTTCCCCTCCCGCCGACTTGAACACAGAACAGTGACGTCTGTCGTGTATTAATGACGTGAAGGTCGGATAAATGGCCGTTCAGACAGAAGTCACATGGCAAAAGATATGGCAGATACCTATCAGATTTAGGACCACATATCCAAGTGGCCTGGGTCGCATTTGAAAGAATCAGATCTGTGTTGTTCAGACTGTCATGAAAAGATCAGATACAGGTCGCATAGGGCAAAAAAAAATCTGCTGTCTGAATGTAGCATCTCTCCTTTGTCCTTTCACCTTCCTGTTTACCTTATTTAGCTTGTGTTCCCCTCATTTGTCCTCCAGTCTGTTTATCCTTGTGTCTCTATGTTGTCTTCAAAACTTTGTCTTGCTGTGTGTTTGCTCTCTTTTCTTTTGGATTCAGTGGACTGAACTTCTTGTTTTCTCTGACTGGACTGTCTTTGGTTGTGCCTCCCTGAAATCTGCAGCGCTGTGTGTTGTCCACCTCCCTAAATTTTTAAGACATGCCCGGACTGCATGTGTACATTTTAGGTTATTCCTTCTGAACTAAATGCAAGAGCTCAGTCGTGTCTGCTTGTTTTCTGGTCAGCTACTGCGTTGCATTGTAACACCAAGAAGTTAAAACTGAGCATAAGACAGATTCTTGGGCGACTGTCAGGTTTTACAATCCTTTTTTGTACGTCACTAAATTGCGCTACAGTACCACACTAATTTCTATGAGTTTTTCTTCTCTCTGTCTCGTTAAACCGTCATTTGTGCATTCTCCACTGGAGTGAACAGAATCACTAAAAACGACTTGAATCTTTAATTGTTCGGCCTGTGAACTGAGATGACTCAGGGCTCATTACTTAATTACAGCTCGAATTAAGGTTCAGATCAATTGTTCCAGTCACAAGCCGCTGTAGCAATAAAAAAAAAAAGACTTAAAGTCACTCATAGACATATGAATGTGTAGATCTATTAATCTGTTAATTAATTCCCAGCCTCTTTCTCCCCAAACCCGTCCACTACTTGCTGCAAATCGAGCACACCAGCTCACCTATGACTCTGCTCAATCGCTGTAATTCAGGCAAACATGGTCCAACTGTTTCTAAAGAAGAATATCGATTCAGAAAGTCACACCCTGCAAGGTGGCAGGATTAGTTCTTTAGTTATGTTACGTTCGAAACCCCAGAAGTCTGAATGTGTGTTTTTGAAACTCTCACCATTACACTGCAGCTTCAAGGTGGAGCTACTCAGCCATGGTGTCGGCTGATCGCTCATGACATATAAGAAACAACAATTTAAACATAAAACTTGATTTTCTCTAGAGGTGGTCTTCAATTGTAATATGCTTGATTTCTAATTTGTACAGTTGTAACTTTGGTACTTTGGATCTACCCTTGTTGGGATCCTTCCTTCGACCTCGTGTTCTCTCATTTACGTCCCTCTGTTTTTATTTCTTGTTGTTTCCAATGCGTGTTCTCTCTTTGCTTGGATGTGGCTCCTCTGAACTTGAATCAACCTCCACACCTGCTGCTCATATATACCTCAGATTTGGGGTTTCTTTTTTGCCTTTATTGGACAGGACAGTCGAGAGAGACGACAGGAAAGTAGGGGAGAAGAACGGGGGAAGGACTTGCAGGACAGGGCCATGAATCCGCTGCGTCCCCCTGTACATGGGTCACCAGCTCAACCAGTCGAGCTACCACGGCACCCATATATACCTCAGTTTTACTCTCTATTGCCATATTGTCCCATTAGCCAAGTGCTACAGAGGCTACAACCACTACCAGTTTCTTTCTAATCTTGTGCTCTCGCTCGTCTCTTCAGCCCACTTGACCATCCTTCTGTCTTTAGTCTCACCACCCTTCAGCCTCAGCTCCGTCCACCTCGCCAGCTTCTTCTCACAGGCCTGCCTGCCTGCCTGCCTGCCTGGCTTCTTTGCTCAGCCCAGCTCTGTTCTGCAAACTCATCCAGCTCAGCCCAGCCAGCCCCCGGCAGCACCCCGCTCTCCAGCTGCACCCCAACTCCACTCTCCCCAAGCCCTCCACACTCACTTCATTTGAATAAAGCAGTTCAAAGTACTGACTGTCTGTGTCCAATCTCTGCTTTTGAGTCCGCCCTCATTCACTGTAACACCTGAGGACTTGAGACTTCTCCTGAACAAGTGCAGCGGAGTGGAAAAGTACTTACAGACTGTGCGGTCTTGATGGCCACAAACCTGTGGTGGCCCTCCTTCCCGCAGACATAGCCGAAGGCCCGGTGGTCCCTGGTGTCCTTGGCGATGTAGCTGATCTCGTGGACCGAGTGGTGATGAAGGAGCACCTAGACGGCAGAAAGACGTCATGAATCAACAGCGGCCTCATAAATCAGGTGAAGCAAAGCGACGCCGCGACGACCGAATGCCGTCTTCTTTCTCTTTAAGCTGCAAAATGCAAAACACGATCTTGTTTGATTTGAAATTCTGCCTTCTTTTTTAAAAAAATGAGGCGCAGCGCTGTACACTGCGCTGGCAGACAAAGTAGGTCAAACCTAGTTTAAACATCTTTTGCATATTGTTGAACCAAATGCAACCAACCAACACAGAGTGAGCCTGAAAGTGTCTGACAGAGGGAAGGAACATTCAAGCATCTTCAAATCTCTTATCACAGCCCTCTGTGGATACTATAGCGACTATAGAACCGCATAGTCTGTCACTGTGCGCATCGTCCGGCTGCATGACGTTTGCTTTGTGCTGCCGAGATGCGGCGGTTTTTCAGCGAGAAACGGCAGATTAATGAGCAAGAGATGTTCCCATTTTCAAAATGTACTTTATGTTGCAGCCAAAGTGACAGACAACACACCCATATATACACACAGAGTAATTCAGCTGTCATTTCGGCACACCCACCTGCCGCTCCTCTATTAGCAGAGATAAGCCTAAGCGCTGGGGAGGAGCTTTCATTTGAATATTAGCCGTTATTCAGCCGGGAGAGCCGCTAGTAACGCCTCAGATTAATGTAAAATACAAAACTAATATGACTAGTGCACTCGATTCAACGGAGAATCATGTCAGCTTTACATAAAGTATTTCCATCTAAACGCTTGCTGACACAGCCTGCGCCGGAATGATCCCCGTTTCCACCTAAATAACTCGAGAGGGATATTAAGTGAGGAGTGTTATTTACTGCCAGTAATCAGTAAATAAAATGAAGAGCATTAGGGGGCATGATTTCCAAAACAACAAATGAGCTTGTCAAAAGCTGGTGAGCTGCTAGGTCGTGGCGGGAGGCTTAATGTTCTTTTTCATTACAGGCAAAAAAAAAAAAAAAAAAAAAAAAAAAGACGTCACCACCAGTTGTACTGAAAAGAGATATTATCAAAGAAGGTTTTTTTTTTTGGGGGGCGGGCAGGATATACCGTGGGTGGTCGGGTGGGGGTCGGCAGCCACGGGACAAACGCTGTTGCATAATTATCAGTTTAGCACTAACGACAGCTGAGGTGGAGCCGCGGTGTAATTAGCATTAGCGGCAATGATCATTAAGGGGTGGAACTGAGTGCTAATTATCGGTTAGCGCTGATGAGCAGAGTGGGCCTATCTAGCCAACACTACGCCGCAGGACGGGGGAGAGCCGAGCCCCTCGATCATCCTGTAATGGAACAGCAGGCCTTTGAGTCCGCCAGGGGGATGGAAGCCAGGATGGAGGCGGCAACAGCCCGTCTCATAACATCACCATAACATTGCTCACTGCGCTATCATTAGCAGACAGACAGGGCCTGAGTGATCTTAAGTAGGTCCTGCAGCATACCCCTAATCGCACTCGGGTATATGTTAAAATACTTGACTCTGGGTCATATATCAAATGCAAGACCTGCAATTTAATGCTGTCAGGTTTAATTTTCATGAGCTAAAGGGCAAACTGTCCCGTGGAAAGCATGCTATTGCTTGATTTGCATTAATATTTGGAGAAAATGCGCGGCGAGAGAACACGTGCAGGTAGCTCAGCTGCACTAATATGCCAACTGTGCCAGTCAGGCTTCTAAGATGGCGGCCCCAGCAGCCGCTGTGAACTGAGCCGTGCAAGCGTCTGCCCTCTGGATGTCCTATACTCTGGGTTCACGGTACAGTAGCTGGCAGAGGCCTCGCAGTGCGGCAGGCCCCCCGCTCGCTGACACACTACTCACCCCTGATCTTTCACAGTAAATCTTGATCCCGCCGAACGAGACCGTCAAGAAGACTCGCTGCTTGTGCTCCCCTTTGGAACGTGCCGAGGAAGCCATTCCCTGCAAAGAGATTAAAGGAAACGACATGAGGAGATGAAAGGATATGAGCTCAGCGTGAAAGACAGCGAGCCTCCTTGCGACTCAGGTGAGTGTGCAGTAGGGGGGGAGGTTGTGGGGGTGAGAGAGATTGGGGACGGGATTGAGGGGGAAAGATTGGGGGTAGGGTGACAGGAGTTACATAAGGTGTGATAGGACAGAATGTTCTTTTCATGTGCCTTTTCTTGAAGCTTCACTCTCAGAGGAATTCACACGTTGTGCAGAGACTTATTATTATTGCCGCTATTTTTTTTTCTTCTCTCTCTCCCTCTCTTTTCTTGAAGTAGGTCTACCGCACTTCAACGTGACAATACACAAGTTCTAGCTAACAACAATAAGGTGAGACTTGCTGACAGAATGGATTGCGCTGCTGACCGACCAGCTTGCTCCGGCAATTTCACATAGTGCTGACTGAACAACCGGTCCAAGCCTTTGAAGTGCGGTTTTTTTTTCCCATGGATCTCAGCACCTCCTCTTTTTTTCCTTATATTCTCAACTCTGATAAAGAAAACAATTAAAATTTCCACCGTGTTCCATTTGATGCGACCTGTGTGCTTGACATGTCTTTCAAAGAACAACGCCTGAGAGGAAAAAGAAGAAGGGGAAAGATAAGAGAAGAAAGACTTGCTTTCTGTGCTGAATATGTCTGACAAAACTGCAGGCCCTGATTCTGATAACAAGTGGTCGACCTCCTCTGCGCTTCAGACCGCTTTCCCCTGAGAGGTTTTTTTCCTTTAAAGCCTGGCTAATATTTAAAAACTCCGGCCACAGTGAATTGCAATAATCACCATCAAGCTGGAGATGTTCAAGGAAAAAAAAAAAAATCCACCCGCCGTTACATACATAAATATATTCATATGGGAGAAAATGGGGAGCTGAAGGAGTAACAACGGAGGGGAAAAGTAATGAGAGAAGGATAAAGAGCAGGACAAGCAACAGGGATAAGGAAGAGATGAAGTGAGTGAGAAAGAGGCGGGCGAGCGGGCGAGTCGATGGATGTTGTCAATCAGCCATCGGCTTCTCCATTTGGTGGATTAGTCCTCATGGCAGCGAGCGGCAGCTCAATAGAGACCCGTCCCCTCCTCTATCCCCTGTCCAGATAATAGCAGGTCTATATCGACTGCTCCATTGACTGTAAGTGGCTGGAAGCTGGTGACTACTGGAGTCATATGGAGGGCATTGCTGAAATGTCAGATCAAGGCAGCGAAAAAGTTGTTTTATTGGACTTATGACTGGGAATGGATATGGGTGATGAGAGGCTTTGCCTTCTGGCGATACTGCTTTTGCTGTGGGGCTTCCCACACATTTAAGCTCCAGGAAAGTCAGCGAGAAGATACTTAAAAAGCCACGCATATACGTCGTCTTTCGGAGGCGGATTTATCCCACGGCCACCTACTGCAGCGATGCCTCTGTGCTGCTTTTCTTTTCCTCCCGACAAAGAGTGATGGGGGAGGTTTTTCATCGCCTTTAAACGCAGACAAAAAAAAAGGATACAGAAGCGGAATCATGCTATATCCGAGTAATTCGTTATTTATATTGACTCCTCTTGTACTGGGCAGGATTGCAACAACACATCATCAGTAGGGTAAAACTAACCTGTCTCACAACAGTCTAAACCCAGCTCACATTCCCTGTTAGTGGGTGAACAATCCAACGCTTGGTGACTTCTGCTTCACAATGACAGGAAGAGCCGACATCCAAGGATCAAAAAGCGACGTCGCGATGAAACCAGTTATCCCTGTGGTGACTTTTCTGACACCTCCTGCTTAAAACCCCAAAAAGTCAGAAAGATCGACCAAACTCTGTCCACCAGTATTTTTCTAAATTTTTCGATTCCCATTTCATTTGATTCTTCCTGACAGTAGCCCTAATATTTCTTAGCTTGAACACGCTTTCTAAAAATGTCACGACCACATAGGCATACATTAGAGCGCCCAGTTTATACTCAGTCTGAGGCTCATTTGAAACACTTAGTTGTTGCAGTTGTTGCCAAAAAACCAGCATCATAGCGGCTGAATTTGAATAAAGCTGGCCCCAAAAGTAGAGGAGAACCGATTTAAGCATCTGATTAAAAAAGAGCGTAGTGTTTGGCCTCCTCTTGCCATTAGTGCTGCACCTGACAGAATTTTAAGTGGTGCACCGTGGGGGTAGTAATTAACTTCTACCCCCGATATTTTCTATACAGTGAACCTTCTGCTTTTTAATCAAAGAACCAGATATTTTCGAATGCAGCTGCTAACTGAACCAAGGCAGTGGCATCCAAGCGGTACAAGAACTTCAGCTGTGCGCCAACTAATATGCGTGACGGCAAAAACAGTCACTATCAAAGTCCTGCTGGTTGCTGCTTTCACACAGAGATCGTGTTATAACTCCACTAAGAAGACGCCCTCACTATGGTGCCGCAGCGTTCCTTTGCTCTGAACCAAACATGCCAATCCGGTGTATGCGTTCATGTAGCGGCTGGCGTTCCTGAATCAGAGGTGTGAAGCGTAATGGTACATGTCGACAGGATCCTTCATTTCCATGCTTTTCCATTGATTATCTATGCGAGCAGCCATGCAGTGCGTTCTGGTGGGAGTGAAAATGTTGACTGTGTCCCACCAGGTACAGCAAGTGTTTGTGCAGTTGTAGGAGAGTGTAAGCAGTATGTTTTCTTTTGTTGCCTAAGGGCAGACCCAGCAAGTGCCCAAGGCTGGGAAACATTGGACCCCTTACATCCAAAAACATCCCTGTAGACTAGGGACTGACCGATATGTTTTTTCAGAACTGATGCCAGTAGCAATTATTCAGTTCAATTCCAATTCATTTCTAATAATATAGCATAATTCACAACATATTCCACCTCATAGCACATAACATAGTGAGGTGAAGAAATTACGAATTGGAACAGAAACCCCAACAATCCAAAGTTGCCGTTGGACTCCATCTGCGGTCGGCAACGGTGGGAAGAAACTATTGGTATTCAAGAAAGACCAATAGTCTATATTTGGAACTGATATACATTAAGTGTTATTTATTTACGGCATCTGATAGCAGGGAACCTGTCATACAGTCTTTGCAGGTTGTATGTCTGCCAGAGAGGCGTGCCTATCAGTTGGAGCAGATTGCTAAAGTGAATCCTACTTTAGGAAGATGTTACGCTACTCCAGATAGCATTAGCCACAGCTAACCTCGTAGGGATAGCCTTAGCATAACACCATCAGCAAAATACGCTTTTGCTGCACTGACAGCAACAAGTGATTTATTCAGAAAACTGGGCATTCTTGCGTCATAATGTAAAATTCCTGACAACTTTAACCGTTTCCGCTGCCTTACCTTCAGAACACAGCTCCACTAATTAACCAATATAATGAAATGTACTGATGCACTCATCTGTCCCTGTCTCTGAACAGCAGCTTTTAGAGCTGATTGGTTGTTACTCGTGACATAGTGCTGAGACCACAGTGACTAAACAGAGAGCTGCATCAAACTGGTGCATCAAACTGGTGCATTTAATTCTTTTACTGGCTATCCGCTCATAAAAATAACAATCCTGATTATCGGAAGAATATCGACGGCGCTAATCGGCCGATCCCTCCACTGTCCCATAACCCAACAGCATTGGCGTCCGGCGGCCCGCCACGCCGGCTCTCCCTTTCAAACAAAACATCGATTCAGCTGCCAGCTTAAAGGGGCAACAACAAAACCCCCTCATTCTGTCTTACACAGAAAACGTTGAGGTGGAATAAAGGCTCAGCAGCCTTAAACACGCTGCGTGAAAGGGGCTCGTAACTGCCACACTGGCTGTTTACGACGCACCCAGTGGTCCTGGATGCTAATGTTAACCGCCGTGTTCGGCTCTAATCATGGATTTACCTGTGGTGACTCCTCATTCGTAAAGTTAAAAACCAAGCAGGTAAACAAAGGTAAAAGAAAATGGAGGAGTAACTACCTCTATACAGAGTTGTTGTTTTCCTTATTTCCATGACATTTACATGAACCCTCCGTTGCTGACTTTTTGTCTGGGGCATGTCGCTTCATTCTTCTTAGCGTGATGTTGATACCATGAGTTTGAGTCGGCAAGAAACATCAAAAAACTCAAACAGAGACGGTATTTTCAATCAATCTTTGGAGCTAGATGTGTAGCCTCAGTCACTAAGACGAAAGGTGATTTAACAGCATTTTAGTTGCACACTTACTGTAAGTTTAAGAATACTCAGCTCTTTCACTCCCTAGTATTCAGACTTTTTTTATTTTTTCCCTCCCTGACTTTGTTTCTTACTGTGGGGCTTAATTTGACCTAATTTACTCGCAACATTCTGTAAAGAACGTTGGCTTAAATATTATCTGGGTCATGTTATCGCAGTTTGCATACGTGCCACAAGTACAACATCGCGGACTTTGTTGTAAAAATAACAAGCCGTGAGTGACACGAGAAAACATACAGGAGACAGAGGCGCGATGGAGGGGGCCAGGGAGCTGCTCTTCCTCTAGTCAGATGCTAAAAAGTGATTTTTTTTTTTTTTTACTTAAGTGATATACTGCTTTAAGCCGCTCAGAATAGGAAGCCAGTTTGCCTCCGAGGTAAAGAATAAAAAAAAAAAATAGCTGTATGAATAAATGCAGAGAGCTTTGAGCAATACTAAAAATAAAGCAGCCTATTAGAGGGAAAAGAAAGTACAAAGCCGCTACCATTTTGCACACAATGTAAAAAAGAAAACCTTACAGTATAGCAGATTTCTACAGAACAAAGAGTGATGGAATAATATGGCTGGACCTTCGTTTGTTCCATCTGGTCAGCTCGGTGAGTCACACACAGGAGAGGACAGCTCCCATGATTCATTCAACAGACAATACAGTCATGCCCGAGCATGCCTTTTCCGAATCTGACCGAGATGAGCGAAGAAGCTCAATGATGTCCCCACACACACATAAAGAAGTCTGCACCTTCAGCTTCATCATGGAGTCCTGGCACAGCTTGTCCCCACGCGCTGCTGTCACCTCATCAATCCCGATCAGCTTGGCCTTGTAGCGCACGCCATCTCCGCGGAAACGCTTAATAAGCCCCGCCTCGCTGCGGTCCTGACCTGCGGCGGAAGAGAGAAAAAAAAAAAAGAGGACGAGAAATGAGGAAGAGAATAGGAAAGAGAAAGGGTGATTACAGGAAACAAGGGGATGTGTGAGCTCAACTGAATCCTACAACTTTGCCCTGCTGGAGGTACAGAGGCTACTATGTGTGTGTGAATGTGTGTGTGTGTGTGCATGAGTTTGCCGCTATAAATATTTATGGAATAGGAAATGCAGAATGAATGGCAAATTAGCAGCGGCGAGCAAAGATTGAAAGAAAATTGAACTTGAAATTGGAAATGAAGTCGTATGAAGGCAGCGGGCCGGATGAGAAAACAACGGGAACGCTAAAAACGCTCCACGCTGTTAGCTTTAATGGCGCATTGTGGCGGGGATTCACACGCAAAAATAAAGGCTAGGATGGGAGGTTCCGAGGTGGCGCGACGAAGGGGGGTGCTCCCTCCCGCGTCGCACCCATGCCCCGCAGTTCCCATGGGTGCTATTGGTGGCGACAAACCAGCTTGAATGGCCGCTATTGAGGGGAATCATCTCGGTCCAGCGCTCATCCACAATCCTCCCGAGCCCTCCCTGCGTGATGGATGTTGGGTGGTGGCAGGAAGGTTGGTGGGATGATGATGGTGGTGTGGTGGGGGGTTCACAAGTGTGTGCCTGGATGGCCTCAGGCTTTATACTGTCAGTCCCTCCCCTCCCTGTTGCTGATTATTCCGTCTCTGCAGCTAGCCCTGACATCTCCTTGACACTGACACCTTTCTCATTTTGTCTCCGCGCTGTCTGCCGTCCGCACCGCTTTGATTATGAGGGTGCGAGCCTCGAGCGCTATCTGCAGCGCATAAAACCGTCCCCTCGTAACCTGCGAGAGTTAAAACACCGACTCCCCCCCCACCACCACCCACCTCCCCTGCATTTGCACAAAGAGATAGCAGGATTTCAAATCAAGGTCACCAGCACCTTGGAGAATTTAACAGTTTTTCAGGCCCCTTCCTCACTCCGAATCTAGGTCACGAGACCGCAGACGACATCAGTTAGGAGCACGTCTAAGTGGCTGGCTAAGCTGCGCGCGAGACGAAGACAAGGTGTAACATCCCTAACGGAGACTGTTAGGCTGCACTCCAACACCGCATTACGCCAAAAATGAGCTTATTCCACCATGAAACAAACGGCATTCCCGTCCCCGCTACCATCTAACCAAATTTCCTGCAATTTCCGAGGGTAAAATCAAAAGGAAAAATTAGAAGGAAAAAAAAAAAAAAAAAGGAGCAAATTAAAGGGCTTGTGCAAATGGAGAAGAAACGTCTTAGTTCAAATGCAAGTGCTTGTCTTGGATATGCACACCCTCTCACTAATTCATGAGGGCACAATTCTCTAACGGGGGGGGGAAGGGAAGGGAAGGCTTGACGATGCTAAAGTCATTAAAGTCTCTAAGCAAGTGAATGTCAAATCTGGGCCTAATTCAGACTTGTTTCCCTGCCAGGGGATAATGAGTCTTATATACAGCCACCGTGCACCTCTGAACATGAACCAGGCTGGCTGGCGTGCACACAGCAGCCACGAGCAGACACGGACGCCCAGACTTAGACGACAAACTCCCCGAAAAGACGAACCGTAGTCACGCTCTTGTTGCTTCTCGAGCCCAGCAGGGCAGCGAGGGTGGACTTCTATGATAATTTTTGTTGTTGTTCCTGCTTCAAACCACCCCTCACACCGTGACTGCAGTCTATTCACGCAGCATTATGTATTCCACCCTGATTTTAATGACTCATACACTCTGTAATGTAATGTAAAATGCATGCTGCTCCAGTTGCATTTTAAACACAATCGGTCCAATTCAGCGCAATGCTCTCAGATGAGCTCTAACCAGATGTTCTGTGCCATTTGTTTCTTTACATACAGCATGCCTTCCCCCCCCACTAATAACACTTCAGGAGAGATTTAGAGGTTTATGCACAGATCCTCAAAAAAAGTAGGCCTTGCATACCGAATGAGAGAGCCTTGACTCAGTGGCATAACTCGTACGCTACGTGCTCTGGGTTCAGATGGAGATGAGCAAGTGTGCTGTATTTGAAAACTAAAGAGCTGTGGGGCATGCTGTTTCATGTTGTTACACACTGTAAGAAAGGAGCAGCGAGAAGGAGAAGGTGTGTGTGTGTGTGTTTGTGAAGGGAGGTGACACATATTCTTCTGCCTTTCTGGATTTACAATTACCCAAGGTTGAATGGTCCTCACAATGATTCCGGCCCATACGCCTGATGCTCATGATTTGTCTGACAGCGGGTTGCCTAAAGTATTGTGTACCGCTTGTCTCCATGTAGCCTACACATGGCACAACATTCCCGCCATTTGGGAAGCCCCGGTGGTTCTGTGTCCAAGATCTCCGTCACAGTATTTTCCCGTTGCCTTCCTTCCTTCCCTAATAGTCTTTTAGCAATTCAAATGGCATGTAATAGCCAAATCCTCTAAAAAAAAAAAAAAAAAGGAGTTGATAATTAACAGCCAGGACATCAGAGGGCTTTAAATCAAACGCTGTAACATCCCACCTGACACGCAGGCTTTGCACCAGGACCATGGAGAGAACAATTACCATTCGCTCTGCTCCATACTGTTTCAGGGCTTGTCTCTGATCACAGTGTTGCATCCGTCTTCTTGCCACGCTAGAATGGGGACAGTGAGGGGACAGATGGCAACAGATGGAGAGTCAGAAGTGCCCCTCCAGATATAAGGACTTGGCAACAAGAAACTTTTTGTTGAGGATCCGGGCACTGAGGGAGCTTAACCTATGAACCCTTCTGAGTGTGTATCTGCGCCCGCTCGTCTTTTTCCATCAGCGTCCCCCCCCCACCCCTCCACCCGTCTGCCAGTAGGCCACACATACACCATCCTCTGAGCTATAATGAGCCTGCATGAAATATGCAATAGCAACCATTATTTTTGTGTATCTCCGCACAGGACACCCCCTCCGACAATGAAAACACAAGGTGCGTCCCATCAGCGCGGAGGGCTGACGACTTTAAGCAGCAGTAAAGAGAATGAATGTCTGAGGAAGGCAAATCTGTCGCCGCCATCTGCCTCCCCCATGTGCACAAAACTAACTTTCATAAGCCTCAGCAAACACGCGGATACACATTTACAAACATTAGCGGCGACACATGTTCCCCTCGTCCAACCCACACCGACGTCAGAGCTCCAAACTTTGTCTAAATGGCTGATTGTAAGAGTTAATGACGGGTATTGTGCACGTCATCAGAGCGGTGGATAGATCACTGCAGAGTCACATGCAGGTACTGATGTGTGTTCTTTAAGGTAGGGGGCTCCAGACCTTGATGCCGAAGCAGCATGAAGAAACAGTTGGATAAGCACACGGAAAAAATGATATGGTCAGATGAGGAAAACAGTGTTTAAATAGGGGGGAAATGGTTAGTATTTGTGCTGCCTCTTACAGTACGAGAGGTGAATGCTGATTTAATCTGCTTTTTGCCTCTTCCTGTGTCTATGTGCTGTCTCTCTGCCCTCTCTCTCTCTCCCAATGTCTCTCTGTCCTCCATTCCTTGTCTGTCTTTTTGAAATGAATAATTTTTTTTGTGCACAGATTACAGTGGGAGAGCAACAGTTGCTATGGAGATAGAGTAAAGTCACGCATGTAAAGCAATTCTGTCGACGGGTAGACGGGAGCTTTGGCTTTACTGTGGCAGACTTTGCTGCAGTGAGGTTTTTGATTTTTGCAAATTGTTTGGAAAGCAAAGAAGAGCGCTGTGGCAACGCTGAACGCAAGATAGTGCATACACTATCACTGTAAACGTTCTGTCGCAGATGCATTAGAGGAGCATGAAAATTACATGCAAAGAAATAAGCAGCACACAATGCATTAGAGGATAAGGCTGCATTCTATATTTACCCCTTTTATCAGCAAATCCCAGAGGACAACCTGTGAGGATGAGAAATAAAACTGCAAAAAAGCTGCAGTTCCTGAAATGGCCACTAGAGACTGGTTCAAGAAGCAGGTCAGTCACCACAGACCTCTATTATAACATGTTCAACTTCACAGAAGAAACAAACATGTTTACAGCCTGGTAGATTGAACAGTTTTAGCCTCTCAAGCTAGTTTCCACTGCCCAGAAGGTGAATTTTTATTTTAGTTTACCCAAACCAATTGTATTGAGGGTTGAAATATTGCCTAACGAGGGCAGCAGTCAGTTTCAGTGACAGGTAGAAGCTCATTCATAGAGATTTTTGCATGGCCTACCTTTGTTCATTTTGGGATTAATTAGGAGTCAGGCAGCTTCATGCACTGCCAAAATAGCAACAGACAGAACAACCACCCTGAGCTTTAAAACCTACAGGTGACATCACATAGGGTTGGTTCTTCTTTATATACAGTCTGTGGTAAATCCCATGAAAACAACAAAACCAATCATGCTATAGTCATCATTATTTGTGTAGCGTTTACAACATATGCCACCTCACAGCGCTTAACATAGTAAGGTATAGACCTTACAAATTAGGAATTATTGACGTTTTGATCCAGTGTTAAGATTACAATTACTATGAGCAGTACTTTGGCCCTCTGCCATTTTATGAGTCAGTATGTATGGAAGGACGTATGGAGGGATGGCATGTCAATGTCGTCTCTTTGAGATTCAAGCCTCATCCAGTATGTCTAGCTGCAGTACCGTCGCCCAATATTTGGTGGACAACTGTTGTGAAGCCTTAAATTTAGATTTTGATCATTGTCATCTTGCTCATTTGAAACCAGGTGTGACGAGTGAGAGGTTGACCTCACTGAGAACTCGAATACAAGCAAACCCTGACTTATTGTCTATTTTACTCTAAATGCTAACATAATTTAAAAAACAAACATCATGCTGTATTAAAGAAGACTTGAAACCAGCAATCGAGACCATTAACTGATTAGGAAAATGTTTAGTGAGATAACAAATCAAGTGAGAAGTAGGCTCACTTTCTCACAGTTCTATACAATCTGGCTGCTTTTTGCAACCAGATGAGTCGCCCCCTGCTGGCTGTTACAAAGAATGCAGGTTTACGGCACTTCTGTGCTGGCTTCATTTCTCAGACCTGGAGGCTACGGCCATCATTAATATACAATCTACGGCCACTAATATTGGCCCAAAGAGGAAAAATATGTCGTTAGCTCTTCAGTAAATATCTTCAAATAGCAACATTAGCTTCACCACATAAAACCACAGCTTGGCATTTTCACACTTGGGTTATGAAGGAATTAACCAAACTAAATGTAACATGTTAATTAATGAGTAGCAAGAAATACTGAGTAGCATTTAAAAATAAAAAAAAGGCTAACTGTTTCCCTGTTTGCAGCATTTATGCTATGCTAAGCTTAAAAACATCTCCTGGCTCTTATATTTAGCATTGCTCAGACAGGACAGTGGTATCAGTCTTCTCATTTAACTCAATAAAAATGCAATCATGTACATTTCTTTATATGTAGACCTATTTGTTTAACTTTGAATCTGTGGAATGCACTTAGGGTGTCAGGCTCAGTTACAGGAAGCAACGTTAGCCTAATTGAAGTAACAACCTATGCACTAATGAGTAAAAAACACCAATGATGGTTTCATGTTTCATAGCAATGAATGTGGACACAGTGACTTATTTCAAGCCAGCATATAAAACCATCGTAATGCTAACTGTGTTTAATCCAAACAATTCTTTCAGTAGCCTAATGTTTCCTACAGTGATCAACTTTTTTAGAAATGTGCTCACTTTAAAGCAAAAAAAAAGGAAACTATGTCTATGTGTTTGAAGATTAACGTCATCAATAGCAGAGAATGAGTTTGGGAGTGTTTCCTGACAGGACGGGGAAGTCAGAACGTATCAAGAAACAATTTCATACCTGGTTGGTATTTCCAAGTTGTTTCTCGACAAGAAGAAACATACAAAGTAACGGCAGCCCTATCCTTTAAATTCCATTATTTTCTTCTGCTGCTTCCCACCCATACGAGTGCTTTATCTAAATATATGTCATCAGCCTGATCCTCGATAGTGTCCTTCAGCAGGCTGGAAACCACCACGAGCTATGCCTGAACGACGTTCTGCGTGCGTTTATGTTTCCCCCATTTCCATTTATATGGATCTAAATAGCATCTTTGCTGATTGTCACAGCGGCCCCTGCAGCACGTGTGATTAACATGGTAAAGTCAGGGGCTGATAGCCTGCGCTGATAGCCCCCCTCTGATGAGCCGCATGGCCACGTGTGCAGCAGCTGCCCCCTCGCTCCGCTCTCCCCCCTCCACTTAACTCAAATCGATGGGCCCTCCTCCAGCCGGGCCATTTATCTGAGCGAGCCGACAGAGCCAGTGAAACAGCCACGGAGGACCTGGCCCCACGGCCTCGTTACAGCGAGTCCGCAGAAGCCAGATTTACTGGACTAGCTGGAGTGGCTTTATTTCGCTGATGGAGAAATGAGGGGAAAAAAAAAAAAAAAAGGAAAGACGGGGACGAAGAGGGTGGAGGGGCCAATAAGAAAGCATCCTCTTTTTGCTCACTTTCCCACCCTCTCTGCCCCTCTATCTCCTCTTCTTTGCTCCTCTCAGCCAATTCAATCCCATTTCAATCTCCCAGTGAACATTCTGAGAATGCCTCGTCCTATTACATCACTTATGCTGTTCATCAAAGCGACAGGGTGTGAATTACCCTGTCCATGACACCTAAATCATGGCGCTACCGAACCCCGGGGCTACGTGGAATAGCTGTTACTACATCTGGATCCCTGGGATGAGACAGGGAGCCTCTCGGCAGGCTTGACTGAGTGAAAGCTTTTCTCCTTGTATTCTACTAGCTGCATCCAATAAGCTGCAAAGTTATGTTCCCTGCCCGCAAAAAAACCTAAGAATGCTGTTTACCGTGTTGTCCTGACATGTTTTGAGGTTGTCTTTTGAGTACTTTTCATTCAGCATTACATAATCAGGCTTTCATCTCAATCCATCTTCAAACACCATATGGGCCCAACATTTACATCCATCTTTGGTACAGAATCAGTGCTGATGCGTTGCTGTTGCAAAGATGAGAGAGTTTATTAGATTCTGACGTACCTTTGATCCTCCTGGACTCCTTTCTCTGGCTGGTTTTGACACCCGGCTGGAGCTCGGCCTCTGCTGACATCCTCCACCGCTGAGTCCCTTGTCCTGCTCACAGCAGATCCACCATGGGTTAGCAGCACACAAGCTAATCCTCCCAAGCTCCCAGTGTCTGAATCCCCCCACTCCGGTGTTTCTCACAGTCGCTCTCTGGTGAAGAAAATCTCCTTCAAATCCATGGCGAGATGTCTGGTACTCCTCAATAACTGAAGATCCAGCATTGATGACTACGCTTTTGTCACTGCTGGCCCATGGTGTTTGAGTAATGCTCAACAAAACATGGAAAGATGATTGAATTACGAGCTGGGTGATCCTCTCGAGAACAGCTTCAGATCAGATTTGACATCTTCTGGAGTGTGCATGAGTTCTCTCCGTGAAGGTCAAGTATCACATGGTCCGCCGTTGCTCTTTTCGGAGGGTTCACCTATTGCTCAGGAGTAATTCCCCCCGAGGGAGACTGCAACATTGATTGAATCAAATATTGTTCTTCAGAGTAGGTCAGGAGTGGATATTATTCTTTGGCAGAGTACTTCAGATGCAGTTCGACAGCCCATCACAGTCACTTGCTCCGAGCACTGCAAGGCAAGAAGACAGGGATGATGGTTAATGTTAAGCTGGAGGTGGTTAAAAATTAAAATGACACATGCCCCTTGATCACTCATTACAACATTAATTTAACATATGAATTGGCAGGCACCAATTTAGCAAATCAACAAAGATGTTATTATCTCTTCTGGATCATCAATCCTTAATGAGAGTGCAGCAAAACGCTTGCTGTTTGGCGGCCACCCTTGAAGAAAACCTGTGGTGAAATATCTGACGCTCTTGTTTTATGTGCTGCTTACGAGTAAATATGGAACATTAAAGCATGACCGGTGCTTCTGTGCATGCAAAGCAAATTTTCAGAAGATGGATTGTTAATGCTTCCAGCTCGGGCCAACAGCACGAGAGGAGGGGAAGTAGCAGAGAGCGATGAATGACAGGCTGTTTGAAAGCAAACTGTGGTGGGAATCCTGGCACAGCCATCTATAAACTGGAACCCCCACATTGTGCTTTAATGCCCTTGAATCATCCACTGCTAACACGGGGGCCATGCCAAGCTGGCACCGTGGCTGGCACCGCTTCTGTTGGCATGGTGATGTGCCATTGTTGGAGAAGGAGGCCTTCAGCCTACACTGGCCTGAAAAGAGCTGCTGCACATCGAGCACCGGGCACACATTGTCCCGCGTGACATTGTATGACATTGTGAGAACATGTGTGGAGACTGAATAAGAATAAGAGTGTCATTTTTTTTGAAGGATTTGGAAATTTTCCTTATTTTGATAGGATTATTTTCTTTTACAAGCTTACTGCCTTTATTAGCAGGACAGTGGAGAGAGACAGGAAAGGGGAAGCAAACGGCCGTGGACAGGAGTCGAACCCACAACCGCTGCATCTGGGATTAAAGCCCCCCGATATGGGTCGCCATCTTTAACTGGTTGAGCTACCGCGGTGCCCAAATTTGTCTCTTTTTTTTCCTAAACAGTGAATTCAGTCTGAGCTACACATGTTGGTGCAATTTCTTCTTCGACCAATAACAAAACCGACTAATTTGAGGCGCCTGAATAAAAGTAAAACATGACGTCTGAAAAATCCAAACAATTCGGAGCCCCGTCTCATTAAATTTCTGTCCCTGCACAACTGAACCGGAATCTCAATTATGTTTTCAGGGAAACGCATTTTCTCCCAAATTATGTTGGTAATGTATCACAAACACATTTTTAATCTGCACATTCCTGTCATTTGTGTTTACTGCTGTCCAACTGTTGCTTCTTTTCAGCCAACCAATCATGTCAAAATGGGCAGGACATGCCATTAAAAGAGGCTGCTTCAACCCAAAGCGTGGTATTTTCCTACATCTAACCCCCCAAAAAACAGAACTCAGCTGTAAGAATAACAGTCCCACACAGGACAGAAAGCCCAGTCTCCTGAGTGAAAGTCCTGCTGCAAACTTATGGCACCATCTTCCCAACATACATCCTGGGATTGTTTAAAACTAGAAACCCTTTCTACTAAATCTTCCTGCTACCTTTCTCTAGTATTTCTTTAAATGTAACTGAGATTACAGTTTTGAGATTACAACAGAAACCAGATTTCAGTGCTTTATGGATTCAGTGTCCCTGGTATTGTTCAGGTATTTTATTTTGAAGTATTTGTACTTTACTTGAGTATTTTAATGTTATACTACTTTCTACTTTGACTCCACTATGTTTCATTGGGAACTATTGTACTTTATACTCCTCTACTTTTACAGTTACTAGTTACAACAGATTAAGACATGATGTAATGAATGCTGAAAACGCAATAAATAGTTTTGGTGGAAAAGAAAAAAAAAAGCCACCTGACAAGATATAAAATGTGTAAAATCAACTCTGCATGTCACTGTATTGGTGGTAATAATAATCCAGTAGCATGTCATAAACACAGAACACTGACAGCCCGATTTGGTGTATAATCAAGACTTTTACTTTTATACTTTAAGTACCTTTTACTGATAATACTAACATACTTTTTTCTTGAGTAAGATTTGGAGTATTTTTAAATGGCGGTGTTGCTACTTGTACTTAAGTAAAACATCTGAATGCTTCTTTCAGCTCCCAGTATAATAGAAAAAAGTATCTATAGAAAAGTTTGCAGCATATTTTGTAGATTACACAGATTATCATAGCCTCTGCTTCTGACATATGCCTCATAAGTTTTTAAGATGTCATTTGTCGTCGTTCCTTCATCTGAAAACTGAATTTATCTGGTTTCATTTTCAAGGTGACCACGGTTCAGTCGCTTTGTGTTATCTTAGCAAACCCTTAAGTAAAAATGTGCACATTACTGTTGCATCATTCACCCAGAAGTGGTCTTTGTCTTCTGAAGTCCTTTAATGAACCCACAGATGTTCCCTGTCTGCCCAGAAAGCAGCTCCATGACAGTGATTTATCCATAAAATAGTTATATCTGCCTCATTCCCCCTGACGAGCCCACGAGTCCTTCAACTCTCCCGTTAATCCAAAATGAACTGTGAAGTTCAGAGACGTTTAATTTCTTTGAACAACAGCTGGCCAGTGTGGTCGTTTTTATCACCGCGGACGTCTCCACCGTGTGTCACAATTCATGTGTGCTCACGAGGGAGATAATGTCACCCGGGTCCGGGCGAAGGAGCGCCCACGAATACGTATCAGACGCAGCCTCGGAGTGTCAGCGGTGGGAGAGGTATTTTCCGTGTCACAAAGAATCTTATCACAATGTAATTTTCATTACCAACGAGGGAGATGTGCCTTATTGTATCAGAAGAGCGATTTAATGTGATGTACGGCTGCTTTTCAAAACCAGTGCTATCTAGGTCAGCCAGACTCCCCAGTCTGCTCCGTGTTTTAACAGCTCCCACTGTCTCTTAGGATTTGGGTCAGAGTTAACGAGCATCACTCATTTTTCGAGCTCCTCTCAGCTGTTAGCGGATGTCAAAAGCCCCCCGACAAAAGCCGCCATTTATTTATTAATTTGCTCATATTAGCGCCACCTCTCTCAAGTGCAAAGGAGAACTTCCTTGAGCAAAGTCGGCGTCGTTCCTGCCTGCACATCTTCATTCTCCTCCATATACGAGATGAAATATCCTGAATTTTTAACCATCTTACCGGTTTATTGAGCAAAAACAGGCATGTTGTAACATTAACCTGATGTATGGCGTCTCTCACTTCCTTCACATTAAGCACATCAATCATTCAGGCCATTGATTTTTCAAGAGAGAAATCTGAGTGTATACTTCACAACAGGACCCTCAGGGCAATGTACAGGTACATATATCTTGTTATACAGACTCGGTGCATTAGGATGAGATGCTTCCATAATTGTGTAATTAATGTAGCATACAAATGGGAATTTGCTTTGCGCCCTAATTTATTTGCAATTAAATGAAAACTTTACTTTATACCTTTGATTTATGCTGCGCAGAAACAAAAGGTTATAATTCCCGACAATTACATCGAGTCGAGTCCTCTAGTCGTCTCTTTGGATGAAAACGATTCATTAGCGCGATCCGTTTCCTCAATCATGTTTACTGTCTCACAGATATAATGGGCAATCACTGAGCACGAGCTGATTTTTAAATCAGATCATTCTTGAGATTCTTTTAAGCTCCAGCATTCCAGTAAGTAACGTTTCCTCCTGAGACTGGTGTTTAATAGACTGCACAATCAACCTCATATTGTGAGACAAGCCTCTGTGCATCCTGCCACTGATGAGTAACAAAGGTTGAAAAGTCATCTATCACTGGATATGGCCAATTACACCTCCATTCACTGCGGTCCCGACGGAAAGGCGCAGTCTGTGCTCTCCAGCTTGCATGTGACTGCCGAAGAGCGGGGAGGCCCCCGTCCCCCGGACCATCTCTGTCTCTTCCAGGCCAAGGCTGGCATGGCCCGGGGCTGGTGGAGCGTTTGTTCGACAGACCGGCTTTGGCACCTCGCGCTGGTCATCTTTGTTACGAAATGCCCCCCAGCTTATGGAGTGGGACACGACTGTCACAACCTGGCCCAGCGAGGCTCCTCTCTGAATAGCCCTGCTGTGTTACCTTGTGTCACCTACACAACGAAGGCGGACCAACCGCTGCTATATCCACACACGCCTAAAGCTTTTATTCTATACTTGTGTGAAATGTTGTATTCGGACATTTTCTTCCACATCAGCTCTTATCTCAGTCTCACAATCAACAATAAGGTCGCCTCATGCGGCCGTACAAGTGCCTGATAGCCCTTAAATCTATGATAAGGTTAATTTGCTTTTGTTGGACTAATTAGATTCCTGACTAGCAAGTGGTTGACTGGCAAATGGGTCTTTGGGGTAACGCTGCAATCTATTAACATTTCCGACCATGTGATTCGGCGGGTTAATCACGTTACACACTGTAATGGCTGTAAGACCACAGAGAAAATTAAAACAAAAATGCACGGACTAATTTACTGCCACGCAAGTGGTTCTGTGCGGCTGTACTCGGGGGTAGCGGTGCCTTAAGCTAAATGCTAATGTCAGCATGCTAACATGCGTACAGTGATAATACCAACATGCTGATATCAAGGAGGTCATGTATATTTATCATGTTAAACATTAGGAAGGTTAACGCTGTGGCATTTACTGTTTAGCTCTAAACTGATGGCCATTAGTTCTGTAAATACTAATTAATTAGTGTTATAAGGTAATTACCTGTTTTTTGTTGTAATAAGAAAAGTAATACATCAGTTTTGCAACGCGATAATGAATTATTTTTTCATAATATTCCATCAATACCCTATTTCCTTTTGTTGTCACGAAACAAAACAAGAAAAGGAAAACCCATGCTGTGTTTTCACCATCCACCTTATCAGCTAACTGGTTCATTAGTTCATTATTTAACTGCAGTTAAATTAGTTTTAAACAAACTCACAAAGAAAAAACTTGCTGTATGAACTTGGTAGGCTGCATGTGGTCGGACTCATCGGATGTAGACTGCAGGTATAGGCCTGCCAACACCTGCACTTTTCTCCTCTTCTGTTATCTATTTGGTACCGTTTTTAAATCCCCTTCACTATGGGAAACAACAGCATTCTCCAGGCAGCAACCTGCTACACTGAAACGTCCATTTTTGCAGCGGATTTGGGTCGTCGGTAAGCTGCTGCTATCTGTCTTTATTTTGTTGCTGCTGTTTTTTTTTTTGTTTTTTTTGGTAGATTATCCATTTTAATGACGGCGCTCATCCCCCTGCATGCAAACGTTCGACCAAAACAATCCACCGTCACTGTTTTGAGGGGACACCGCTGGATCCTTGGCATAGCTCTGCCCAAGACAACTTGCTGTCAGACCGTTCTCTGCTGCAGAATCGGATGACACTGTATGCACAGAGCTCCAAAACCTGTGATTTGATGTTTACTTGTATGAAACTGCTAATAAAGACAAATAAAACTAGGCTATGCAATGAGGTACAGTCAATACTTTCAAAGTTTCAGTATGCTACAGGCCGAACATGTGCAGTCAACGAAATGTGATTTTTGGTGACTCAAGATGAGTCTAACCAGATGCTTTTCTCATCAGGAAACGCTATAACACAGACGTTTTATGCCAGACAGTAATCTTGTAATGTCACAAGCTACTTTTAAAAGCAATGCTATCAAACACTGGGAATCATTAACTACAGTCCCGGTGAAATTTAAATGTAAGACCAACAGTTGGTGAGATGTGCAGTAAAAACCACACGAGAACCTCATGATGGAGCAAATTTCAGGGCATCACTAATGTCAACTGGCCTCATCTTCTGTGGACGATGAAAATTCATTACAATCCATTAAACTGATTTCATGATATTTCAGAAACAAGGTGACGTGTTGGCCAACCAGACAACATTCATCAAGCTGCTCTGCTACCGAGGCTAAAATGCAAGAGATGCTCAGAGCATCGGGGCTAAGGGGGACGACACTGGTGATAACTTTCAGTGAAGAAATTGAGCAAATTACCAGCATTTCATTATGCAAGTAAATGTGAATAACATTAATATGAAATGGAAGCAGAAGAAACAAGGCGGACTGCTCCGCGTTAACCCCGCTCTGTAAACTAAAGCATTCCTTTTGATTTCTGCGTGGATGGCAAACCTGAAATATTGCAGCCAGAGAATAGAAGGACCTCTCCTTTCTCCTTTCTCCTTTCCCTCTGCCTCCCTGGCCTTCCAGGGGGAACTGATAGCCTCTGAGCTCAGGCTGTTCAGCCACGGCCCATTAGTTCACCTCATTCTGACAAGATGGAGGGCCTCCGACGATGGAACAGTGAAGTGTGCGAGCGGGGAGGTGGGGGGCAAAGAAAATACATACAAAAAAAAAATATTCCGTTTGGGCATTTGAAGCGCTCTCATTTACTTTCAGAGGGGGAAAGAGAGGCCTCATTGCTTCGGGTTCAGCGGATGCAGCTGGTAAACTAAATAAGCGTTGCCACACAGTTGCTTTGCTGTGCAGATTTATGTCAGTAAAGGCCTCTGAGCTGTGCACTCAGTTAGGCGTGGCTCCAGCCTGGTCGGGCATCGCAAGCGAGAGGGCAGTGAGGAGCTGCCCTCTGAAGTGCTCCTGTATTATCCGTTTTTTACCAGCTCAGCTGCAGGATAACTGGGCCCAATTTAGACTGAAGAAGAGCGAGGCGGGGATGAGTGTGCGTTGTCTGTGTGCGAATCTGAGATACATGACATAAATGAGGAAACAGACTCCCAGCAGAGGTCTCAAGATACAAATATTAATGGGGTTTATTTTGGAAGTTTGCATTTCTTAGGCTGCTTCTGCCTCTATAACAGACATATTCAGGCTAATAAAGTGTCACTAGCTCCCCGTGGTGACAGTAAACAATAGCACGAAAACAAGATAGGCTACATTTCCTCTTTTTATTCATCTAATCACACACCCACCGCATACATACAGCGAGTCTGGAAACGGGCGCGAGACTCCTGGACCCCTCTCTCAGAACAGTTAATTGGAGAATCTGGCTCTCCAAAACACCTCCTCTGATGTTACTCTGTGGCTTCCCAGAGGAGTCTTTAATTTACTGTTGATTTGGTTTGTTGTTGTGCTGTGTCTCGGTGTCTGAACAGTGTGTTAAAACAGGCTATTTACCACGTTCGGTGGAAAGAGAGAGAACTGGGCGTGCTCCAGAAAGGCCTGGACAAACACCACGGTACCTCACAGCCAATCTTTTCTCCTTCTGTCTCGCTTTGCTCCGTTTTTTTGGATTTTGCTTTATATTTATCGTTCTTGATCTCTACAGCCTGCTTTTTTTTTTCTTTTTTTTTACTGTTTCAATCCCATTTTTACCTCTTTTTTTTTCGCCCTCTCTCCCTCCTGCCCCTGTTCTCGTCTGCCCTCTTTTTCTTTGTCTCCCTCTCTTCCAACATAATGCCTGTTTGTGAAAAGAGGTTGAAGCATGTTTTATTTTGCCGGCGCCCCCACCCCTGCCTTCTTTTGTGCGTCACAAAAGAGCTGTGGATACCTCGGTTTGGTCATTATTTCATGCGGAGAGTAATTAATGAGACAATTAGGGTTTTTTCCTCCCTCTGTGTTCTCTTTGAACTAAATAAATAGCCAAAAGGTGTCCTCTTTAATTGCACATGGGTCATGGATATAATTAAGATACACAAGCAGCCTCTTCGTGAAACTCGACTGTGAATGACTGTTTCGCAGTTTGTTGTTCTGACTATTCAAGTTTTAAAAAGACACACCTTTGATTGGGAAACATCGTGGACAGGTAATGTGACGATCAGACGCAGCAGAGATCCTGTGCGGTGGAGATAAAAGATGTCCTGATCAAAACTGCTGCGCATAAAAACATTACCTGCTGTCTGCAAGACGGCATTAATGAAGCTGTGGGGAAGCACAGAACATCCTTCTCAAAACGGGAACCTTTTGTTTTTCTGTTTGCTGTCACAGTGTCTCATCAGTGTTGCTGCCACACATCACTGCATGGAGAGTAGTTTCCTTTAAAGAGGGTGTTTACATGGATGTGAGCATTGTGGTTATGGTCAGGTTTTCACATGTAAACATATCCCAGCTTTAGAAACCTGAATGAAGTCTTCTCCTGGTTAGAGAAACCCAAATATGTGACCTGAAACTGACATACAGTTGCACATATGCATCCATTGAGGTTTCAGAATTCAGCAAACAACGTGTGAGCACTAAAGACATTTAAAATTCTTGAATGTCAAACAATCATTTAATTTTTTTTCATTTTGGGAAAACAAACTCAAGTTGATCAAACAGCATTGGGCACCTGAATCAGACGTTATCAACCCATTGAACAACTCTTGTCAGTTGTTATCATTTCCATAAATACAGCCAGGGGAAATCTCATACAAGTAGGCTAGAAGTTGTGTTATTATCCATTGTGATCACTGATAAACAGAACGTTACCCTGATAAAATAGGGAATCTCTTATGGTCATGTGAACCACTGGAGTTGGAGCTTTGTAACGTGGTTCACATAAAAAAGGGCATTTCGTCAAGTTTGTAAGTCTTGTAACCTAAACTGATCTTGTCCCAAACCTAATCAAGTAGTTTTAGTGCCTAAACTTAACCAGTCAAAGAGAAAAACAAAAGTTAATTCAGAAATTATTATGAAAATAACAGCCCTGGACAAACTCCACTCTCATGGGTGAAGGTTGATTAACTTGTGGAGGAGACCACCCACTGCCAATATATAAGGGTGTGATGCAAATGGATCATTTGCCATTTAGTGGGTTTATATACAAATGAGGGCATCTGTATTGATTTACCGCATTCTAAGTTGCTTTTCAGATTTGACTGCTGAGGTTCATCTCTACGAGGAATCCCCGTCACATGCAGTCATTATAAAACTACTGCCACCTTTTCTTCATATTGTGTTGAATTTTGAAGAAGTTAGGCGGGATCTATTAAACATTTTAATAAAGCTGGGGAGGCCCTTGTTATGGCAATAATTTTTATACCCTCCCTAAGAGTCAAACTTGTCTCTTATGTTAAAATATGGCCATCCTCTCCTCGGCTCATTTACTTGTCAAGGTTGTACAAATAATTCATCAAATCCCCTTTTCTTTGACAAGTCACTTCTTCATGAGTTGGTGGAATTTGGTTCTGATAAAACTTCTTTTTCTCGTCTGTTATAAAATCTTAGCTTGTGTTTCTGTCACAGAGATCCCTGAATAGATTGAATATTAGTGGATACAAAGGAAAGCTAGCGGTCTCACATTTCTACCGAGATAAATTAGTTATCACTTTAATGACTCTGCTAGCTTTCTGCTAAAGCAAAGACATTAAAAAAAAAAATGACACTACAACTTGAAACCTCCCAGTTAGCAGCACTTTGGAGCGACGTGATTGAGTTTTTGCAGCTGTACTCTAAGCATCATTTCCATATCGTACTTCAGCTATTTGTTCTTGTCTCCTGAGGACACCTTTGTTGTAGCTCATCGTCTTCCACTGTGAAGTAACAGGTATCTCCTAAAACTATACTTTTAAAAACATCCTAAAGAAGACACGCATTCCCCCGACGACAATAAAGTATGTGCGGGGTGTAATTAGTGAATCTCCCACCACACCTCAACGTCTCTCATTAATCTCACATGAGTGATTAGGCTGCTGCCACGTATGGAACCACGGGAGGTGTGAAACTGGGTGTGAAACTGTTGTCATCTCATATGTTATCGCACTCTGGAGACTGGGAGGATTAAACTACGCCAGGCACAGCCCATTGGCAGCTAATCATGCTGCTAATGATAAGTGAAATATTCCACTGCCTCTCATTACAATGGCATCGCAAGGTCAAGATCTCGCACAGATCGCGAAAAAACACACAAAGCGGCTGCGGTGACGGCGGTGTTGTCTCTCCGAGGAGCCGCTTTCTCCAGTGTTTTGTGTTGTTTTCGTGTAAACCCGGAGCGGAGGCTTGGATGCGAGCCTCAGTGAAGCCTTCTGAATATGACACTTGATGGCTGATTAGAGCAAAGCATCAGGGTGGTCTCCAACTGCGCTGCTCTGATGAGAAGTGATCTAAAGGGTCTCGTCAGAAGACGTCATGCTGACCGCTGTTGCTGTGCCAGATGCTTGCTGCTCGGTGCAGCTCCACATCAAAAATACAGAAGCTGTTCCCTGCAGGCGCTCATACAAAGATGGATCTCTGTTTAATTAAAAAGTGTTCGAATTAGAGCCGCATTAAGGAAAATCAGATGTCATCGACCATTGAAAGTGAAACATCCATCCATCCATCCATCCATCCATCCATCCATCCATCTTCTTCCGCTTATCCGGGGTCAGCTTGCAGAGGCAGTAATCTCACATGAGATATCCTATATCTTACCTGAATCTGTAGCCTTATTAATTGCATATAGGTTTCCCTCAACTTGCCTCAAAAAACAACATTCAGCCTGAATAATAAAGATGCACTAACAAACTAAACGCAGATTGTTTTCCTTCATGAAGGTCAGCCAAAGGGTCAGCTCCCTTTAGAGCCGCATATGACTCAGGAACAGGCCGGCCTGGTTAAAACAGACCCCGAGGCCTCATCTTTAGACGGAGAGAGCAGCAGAAACATTGGCCCCAGGGTGCCCGACCAGGTTAATCCAGCTCTGCACCAGGATTACTTCTGCTTCCGTTTTACTCACATTTTCCACAAATGCCAGATATTTACCACGAGCAGTGTGCAGAACTGCGGTTTGCATCAATCTCTTCAAGCTTCTCATGAAATCATCTCCAACCAACAAACTACACTGAGTAAGGGGAATTAGCTTTGCCAATCTAAATGAAAAATACAATCAAATGTGTTTTTAATGATCAGTCTTAACCACAGGACTGCACTCGGTGGTCAGCACCATCGCCTCACAGCTAGAAGATCCCCAGTTTGCGTCCCGGTGAGGACACCCGGGATCCTTCTGCGTGGAGTCTCCATGTTCTCCCCGTGCAGCGTGGGTTCTCTCCGGGTTCTCCGGCTTCCTCCCACAGTCCAGAAACATGTTGAGGTTAATTGGTGATTCTAAATTGTCCGTAGGTGTGAATGTGAGTGTGCTTGGTTGTCTGTCTCTAAGTGTAGCCCTGTGATAGACTGGTTACCTGTCCAGGTGAACCTGCCTTCACCCTGAGTCAACTGGGATAGACTCCAGCCCCCCATGACCCTAATGAGGATTAAGGTGTAGAGATGATGGATGGATGGATGTTAAGATAGAGGAGGGAACCTGAGATCCTGAACTCAATGTGAAAAACAAAAAAGTTATCAAACCAAATTTATTAAGTTACTGAAACTTAAATGTAGTTTTAAATCAACTAACGCAGAACTCTGAGTTAAAGTTACACAATATTAAATTGATGCAATTTTTACATTAATCCAACCCTTCAAAAAAGGTTCAATAGTTTATCTAAATCAATACTATAACAAATCAATAACTAGTTTTTAGATCTTACAACAACACATTGAATTAAGTGGTGAGAACAGGTCCCTTGAATTACCTTTTAGAGTGGAGTCAATAAAACTGGGGAATAATCTTGTTATCTAAGAAATTAAACTCACATGTTAGTGTTTCAGTTGAGGTCAGTGAAAGATTTTGGGATTTTGGTCGAAACTTATCTCATAAAAATCAAGTTCCTGTACAACTAAACGGCATTTTTTCTTTTAAAAGAAACCTGTGAAGAGTTAATTTGCAAAAACAGATCACTCCATTTTTGTAGATTTTCAGAAAACTTATTTTTCTGTAATTTGCTTGAGATAATATCAATCAAACTGAAGCTGAGTGGATCTGACTCAGTAGAAATGACAAAAATAGAGATAAGTTAAGTTTGATTGATATTGTCTCAGGTAGACGATGGAAAAGCGGGTTTTCTGAAGGTTTGTGAAGATGGAGTTATCCGTTCTTGCAAATGAACTATATTTCAACTATATTTTCTTCCTGGAGGGTGAAAATAAATGCTTCCAGTTTGAAAACGCTGCAAAGTCCATGTTAAGAGGTAGAAGCATTAGTCTACAGCAGGACTTTCACCTTGACTCAGTGCGGGACAATTTACCCAATTCTGACGAGAAGAGAAGATAAATGAGCTTCTCTTCGCTTATAAATAGGTCAGTAGGGATTTCCTCCACGTTCTAGGAGGTTCAGCGGCCCATTACCGCCTGATTTAGCTGAGTTTGAGCCCCGTATCCGAACAGCCATCCATCCATCTATTATCTATACACCACTTAATCCTCACTAGGGTCTGCATCAGAACATTCCTACAGTATTATATGTCAACTTAAGTCTCCTTTTGACTTTTGCTTACACTTGCTGCTCTTCAGACGGTATTTTGGTTAAGTTTAGGAACAAAAGCTGCTTGTTTAGGTTTGGAGAAGTCTTAGTTTGGGTTAAACACACCCTGTCACTACGTTTACTGTATGATACAAAGCTCCATTTTGTACATTACACCACTGAAGGTGTTTAAACGCACTTGCACATTTACATAATACGCATTTTCTAACAGGTCATGATAACATCCACTTTGAGGAAAGAGTCATTCTTGGACTTAACTTGATGTTTGGTGAGATTTAGGCACCAAAACTATGTTCTTAGCTTCTCCTGCCAAGGTGATGAGTCAGTATCTGACTGGTTGACTGAATACGTGCGACAATAAAGCAGTAAAATAAATATGTTGATTATAAATGTAAAACACAGCTGTATCACTTTTTCGCTCCTATAAGCTCATAATCTTTCCCTAACTTTGCCTAAGAATAACTTTTGAGTGCCTGAACATCATCATGAACCATCCTTCAGTTGCTACAAGCATTTATTATAGGAGAACTATGAATATGTACTAATTTAGTCGACATGTAGACATTTCTCCTAAGACAGCTGCTATCTAGAAAACATCTCAACTGGACTTCAGAAGGCAGACTTGAAGTGAGAAGGCTGTAGGTACAGCCAGAGCTTTAATACGCCACAGAACCTACTCATTTTATTTATATTTTTCTTTATTTTTACAGTGTAGTAAACGAAAGAAATAATGGATTTTTTTCTCTTTCCTTGTCCTTGTCCTCCAACTTGGCCACATAAAAGACATTCTCCTCTCACTAAGCAGTTTATTTGCTCCACAAAGCTAAACCTAATTCAGTCTAATCCAGCCGCCCAGTGAATCCTCTCTTCATAAAGGTTACGCTGCAGTGTTCTGTTTTTTTTGTTGTTGTTGCTGCTTTAGAGGAGGCTGTGACTCAACTTTATTAGGGCTTTCTTTTATATCAAATAGAAACATCAGCCTCCAAAATGGCCTCTTTTATGTCTTTCTGAAGTTTCGCTGTCATTTCGTGATTTTGACGACTGTGAATTATTGAAACAGGTGGAATGCAGCGCACTCACTAAGAAAAAAAACGCGAATCAGGGGATGTGAAATCGCACGAGAATCGAGTCTGATAGCTCCTCCGGGCTGAGCTGAACATCTCAATTACCTCCAGGGGGGCTGAAGAAGTACGGCAGCGAGGAGATGTGGCAGATACAATATTTAAATTGACTGTCAGCGGAAGGGGAAGCAAAAAAAATAAAAAAGTGCTGCTAAGCTTATATTTGATTGCATATTTTATAGAACACAAGCACAAGTGCACCTCGGCTACTCCCGGTGCCCACCGCTGCCAGGCTGCCGCGATCGCCGGCCGCATATGGAGCTCCTGTCCTGCCTGTGGGGGAAACAGGACGGGGATGAGAGTGAAGGACCTCACTACTTAGAGGTGACGAATGCTCTGCTGCTTATGGAGCCTCCTGTAGTGCATCTGTGAGAGCAGATGAATGGGGAGGAGAGGCTGATAAACTGGGTCACACGAACGTAGCGTTTCTGGGTAATGCGGTGAAAACGCTGGAGGAGTGCAGTTGGGTGGCTGCACGTGCCTACAACTGGGGCAGGGCTGCTTCGACTCCACTCGATTTTCCCTTTTTTTTTTTTCTCCGGCTGCCTCTCGCGCTGCTGGCGTTATTGAAAAGTTACGCGTTTAATTTGCGAGGAACGTGCACGGATTTTCCCCCTTTTTTCATGAAGTCGCTCGCTCAGAGAAGTCACTTAAGTAAAAATTGTTCTTTTTCAAGCGCAGGCGGATTGAGGCTTTACCCTAAAACAGGCACAAATGTGTAGTTAGGTGGTGAAGAAGACGTGCGTGGATTGATGTAATAACAACAGAATTCACAACAGTTTCCAGCTATATTACATTTTTGCTCAACGGCGCCATAAAAAATAACAACTTCAGCATTGTGTTGGTGCTTTTAACTCAAACTGGGTCACTTTTGACCCGGGTGTTGATTCAGGTGTTTGATCTTCTCTTTCAAGAGAGCGTGGAAAGAAAGTGGAAAGTGGATGTGAAAGAAATCCTCTATGAGTCATTGACTGTTTTATATAAAAATCTATCTACATTTAAGTATTTCTGGTGACTCATCCTGCTCTCGGGGCCCTAAATTCATCCAATCTAATGTGATTTGAGATGAATAGCTCCGCCATCCCATCATATAAGTGGGAGGTGTGTGGCTGAGGGGTAATTTATTAATTTTTATCATCCTGTACCTCATTATATAAAGCAAAGAGGGCTGAGCAGCTCTCTGCAGCTCTGCAGGAGTTCATGTTCTCAAAATTTTCACTTGAAAATATATGTAAGATAAAGACATTAACAGCCGTCTCTCTGTTCCTGAACTGAAGCATTTAAATGTCTGTGTGACATGTAGAAAATGATCCGCTTTGACCTTAATAATGTCAATCATATCCATATCGTACGCCAGCTTGCATCGGCGGATGGAAAAGTGAGGACAGCGTGTGCACATGCCACATCACCTCATATCACGTCTTGTTGTGAGCTTGGTGTGTTTGTTGCCCCGAGGGGCTGCTTTCTGCTCGAATCTAATTTCATTAATTTCTGTCGGTGGAAGGGGTTCGGTGGGGGTAGCGGAGGGCGCGCAGAGTGAGGTGAGGGGGTCCTTTACCTTGGCACAGATAAGAAGACAAACTAGATTTGAGGGCGGATAGATCTTGTCGGCAGCACATGCCGCCTCTTGGCAAGGGAAGAGAAGTCGATACCGAGCGGGGGCCTTTCTTACCTCCTAAGATTTACAGTATCTGGAGCTCCACAGTCTCATACTTCAGTAGATGGATGAGTATTTCATACGGTGCCAACTGGCGCAACATGAGTTGAGCTGAAGGTCATTGTGACTCATTTCCAGCTCAGAAGCTGGGCGGCTGGAAACAGAGCTGCTAAATCTCCACTACTGACTCGTTTTAATAGTACAAAGACGACGCCTCTGTGGAAAGGAGCAGACTGCAGCCTTGTGTCGGTACTGTACGCCGCCGCCGATGCAACACACACACACACACACACACACACACACATGCACGGACCGTACAGCGCCAAAGACAGTTGAGAGTACAGTAGTAAAGGAGTGGGTACAGATTGCTGTCGAACCTCGAGGCATATGGCAGGGCGCCCCATGCCTCCCAGCTAATTGAGTCCTAATGAATCATTGGTTTGGCATGCTACACGTCCCTTGTGATGGCTGGTGTCATTGATGCATTGAAGATGCCCGGTCCTCTGGAAGCGAAGCGGGCAGTGATGGCTGCTCCGGCTGAACACACGAGGCAGGCCGACACTGCCGGCTTCACAGCGAGCGCTTCACTCACTCACCAGATGTTACAGGCCAAGGCACAAGCATTACTAGCCACCCTGCTCGGCACAATGGAAAATAATTGTGTGACGGCCTGGCAATTCACTGCCCCATTTGACTCCAGTAACGCTCTGTATGGCGGAAGGGTCAGCGCCTCATTGTCAACTCAACAGGGTCAGTGCGATAAGCGACGTGACGGCGGGAAAACACTCGAAGCCAATGGTGCTCGACTGCTGGCTTTTTTTTTCACAATTTGCACATATATCTGCAATCGGCTGAATTACTTTGGATTTAAACAACCGTTAAATAAACCTTGACTACCGTTAGCCACTATTACTGACCCAGATGTTCTCTTATGACTTTCTCGTTTCCATTTTTCTCATTTCAACATCCACTGCAGTGATAATAATTTAGCTGCACTTTAATAAGGTTTGATACTTGTAAACAGACGTGGATGTCAATAAGATATGTAATAAGATCTGAGCAGGAATAGAGTTGCAAATACTGTGCAAGACAATATCCTCTATTCTGTGGGGGATGTAAACTGTGAGCCTATTTCCAGTCCTATTACTGAAACAGGTCCAGCCGAACCCTACAGGAAAGACAATGTTCCCTCAAACCATTTTTTTTTTTTTTGTTTAATTTCAGATTTTCTATTTTTGCAAAAGTGCCTTGGCGATGCCACGCAGAGACTGCTTGATAAGCAAGTCTTGTTTCCATTATGTCGCTCCGTCTGAGGTCTATCCAAGCTAAATATTTTGCTTCTTTGCAGGATGATTGTGCTGCAAGATGTTAAAGCAACAATTCAACAGTATCTCTTGCTGAGAGTTTGATGAGAAAATCAACAAGGGCGACGTTTTGCTAAATACGAAGCCGGAGCCAGCAGCTTGTTAGCTCATCTTAGCGTAAAGACTGGAAACAGGGACAAACAGCTAACTTTTGTCTCTCCAAAACTGTCAACCAACACTTCTAAAGCTCACTATTTAACACTTTTTTATCTGGATTTAATCAGCAAACGTTCGCTGTTTTTTGTGGCTTATGCAGCGGATTATTTGCTGCTGAAAACTCAAGGAAGTTACTCCTCTGAGCCAAGAACTAGTCCGACACACGACTCCGTGCAAAATGCGAAACTTGTGTTTTTACTCCCTGATTTGTGCCTTCACAGCTTGTAGTTTGAGTCCTTCCCTGCACACAGGTTTACACTGTTACTTTGCACCTGTCATGCTGATTACACTCCCAGCAGAGCGTGTGCATCATTCACTATCTTACAATGCGCCACAATCTGAGCAATCTCCCCCTTTTGTCCGACTGTGGCCACCGAGATCACCTCTGACCTGCGTCTGCCAGGGGCCGCATCTCCATTAATGAATAGACTGAATGTGATAAGGCCACCGGCGAAAGGAGAGCTCCGACACAACCTCGCAAGCTCATTAAAGCAACTTTTATAAAAGATTTAGGCCACTCCGGCAATCGTGTCCGACGCCAAAGCGCTACATTAACGTCAGTGTAACTGTTCGTTAGACGCACTACCTCCGAGCACTTGGGGGAAATCTTAAGGGAGTTCAAGTTGAGGTAACGCCACTGCGATATGAAGAGAAACAGCGAAAACGATAATGCGCCGCGCTTTCAGGGAGACGTGAGGCAAGAAGCAACAACTGCAGCAAATATGCGAAACAGCTCCAAATGATCTCAGGAGTGCAAAAATAAAAAAACAACACAACAAGCTAAAAAGGTTCTTCCAGCATTTTTGTAATTGCGCTGAGATAACATGAAAAGGAAACATCCAAACCACTCTCACCATTTTATAATAATTGCAAAAGTGGAAGAGGCATTACGGTCTTAATCGGATAAGATACAGCTCCCATATCCACTCGCTGGTTTTGCTGTCAGGAGCTAAATTAAGTGTCTTGACTCCACTGGGAGACCCAACAAAGAAGCCCTTGCTGGAGAAGTTAATGCTCTCTAGTGTTTTGTTCAGCTCCATCTTAAGCCCCGCAACTCACACTGGGCTGCAAAGAACCGCCTTGGGATGACAACTGGAAATTGTAACTGCACGAGCATGCGTGTGCACATGTGTCCTACAATCGAGCCAGTGAGTGCAGCTTAGGATCTGTTGCAGAACATCCTCTGTAAGGAGATTACCAAAGGCAGTTTGGCCGATTGGCAGAAGTCGCCAATGAACTTTGGCACTATTGTCAAAATACCAGATAACGCTGACCTTTGCTCACATCCCGCCAATGCAAACAAGGACTCGAGTTTATCTGAGCCAAAACAATGTAGGTGAGCCACGTTCTCGCACCAGCAGCCTGTTCTATAGCCGCTAGCTGTTTTGTTTTGCATTGGCCCAGACCTACGTACCCTTTACTCATATAGGCCCGCTCTTACACGAGCACTCGAGCAGAAAACACGGGGCATCGCGCCAGACATATGGTGCTGTAATGAACTTTGCATTTGAACTGGTAATATTGGCTCATCTTCAGTTTCACCCACGGATGGTTGGGTTCTGAGAGGCTACAATTATGAAAAATGCATAGAGGAGAGATGTGGAACACTCAGGATGGTGGCCTATCCTGAAGATTACTTGGGTTGTGCTTGGAGATGAGTCTTACAACTGAATCATTTCCAAAGAAAAACGACTTTTATTCCTATTTTTTTTAAAGGAAAGACCCAAAGAAGTTGAAATGGCACCAGTTCTAGCAAAAAAAGAGGATTATCAGCTGGTGAAATCCAAGCATCCCTCATCTGGAAAATACAAAAATTGGCGCAACTGCAATCCGTGACGCAGTTCAAACGCCCCCCCACGCCTACATCGTCCACGATGAACCAGATCGTCTCCACCCCCCCTCCTCCAACCCTCCAACACCATGACCCATGAACTTCTCTTCTGACCAGAGGACTCATCTAAAAGCCTATATGCTCTGGTCTAAAGCAGATTTTTTTTATTTGGCTCAAGCGCTGGTGCCGAGACGCGCTGCGCCGTGCGCTCCCATCCAACCGTTCATCCACAGGTAGGCTCCCGGTGCAGCCTGCCGGAGCGGGTTTTTTTTTTCCTTTCCTCCAAACCGCTCCCGCACACAGATCAATACATTTATCTACATATGCGTCATCATTCACTCATTCACTTTGCATCAGAGCGCACCCAGCCGTTTGGAAGATGACTTAGTGCTGTTGCAGCAGAACATGTCTTCATTTGAATATTTGGGGAAGGAGGGAGGGAGGGAGGCGAGTACAGACGTGGAGGGGGAGAGGGGAGGAAAAGAGAAGCTTTTTAGCCTTTAATTACAGCCTTTTGTATCTTTACATGACATCTTTTAGCCCAAAGCGACACAGCACTGATGGCTCACGCATCGAAATCATGTCAAAAACGACATGTCAGTGCCTCATCTGTGCGCAATTCAATCTGGGACAGCGGGTTATTTGACAGGCGACCGGCGTTTGCGCTTTAGAGGAGTCCACATTGAAAATCCCAAAGCACCATCGACGGATCGGGCTCATTTCTGATCACATTTGTCTCATTTGACTTGTCTCTCAGTCATCCGTAGCGGACTGTTCCGCAGCACATTCGGCGGCGCAACGCATCCATCCTATCCATAAATCTTGACATGTCGCCGAGGCGCCTCGCGTCCTCTAAAACAAGCTCCACAGTTTAAACAGAAGAACAAACTGGGGATGTCACTCACCTTTTCTCAGCGGATGCTCCTCCGAAGAGTCCCATTTATGCGTTTTAATCCACATCTGTGTCCCCCTTCATTTGAGCGCTCGATTTTTCCCCCCCAATGAGAGAGAGAGAGGGAGAGAGAGAGAGGGAGTAAGCGCGTTTAAGAAAATCCATTTGTTAATTCCATTTGCCGGACGCGTGAGGTGAAATCACATTGCCTTTGCTTTTAATTTTTTTTCCGAAATTCTTCCATAATTCTAAGAAAGGAAGAAAAAAAAATCCCATAAACCTCTATCTTCTTCTTTTTTTTCTAATCTTCTCTCCTGCACTGAAGTTGCCTGGTTACCCCTATTTCTCATTCAAGGAGGCTGAAGCGCTGCATACAGCGGCCAATCATAGGAGCAGCCGGAGAGATTAACTATTTCTTGGCTCCACTATTCTAGTTTCAGGCTAAAAATGAGGAGAGTAGGCGGGGAAAACTGGGCCCCCGGTGACAGAAAAAAAAAAAAGAAGAAGAAGAAAAATTAAAATGCACAGAGAATAATGTAGAGAGAGAGAGAGAGTGGAGGGGAGGAGGGGGGAGATCCGTTGGAGGGAGAATGTGTGCAGATGAGGGGGGATGGGGAGGGGACGGAGGGGGATTAAACATTTTCGAAAAAAATAAAGGATTCTGGAGAGGAGGAGGAGGAGGAGGGACCAGTTGCCACTTCTCACAACAACAAAGATGTAAAGTGATGAATATTCCGGTTCTGGTACTCAGTCCTGTCTTTAAGGATCATTTCTGAAATATCCCCCCCTCCCCAAGTCCAAAATAAAAAAAAAAAAAGCAATCCATCAGGGTAATTGATCATCCCCCTTTAACCAGCCATCCATCAACTCAAAGCCTCCCCCTCTCCTTCCCCTCTGTCCCACTCCAGTCGCCTCATCATAGGCTGTATTGATTTCAAACCCCCCCTCCGTCTCTAACAACTTCAGCCGGGGTGAAAGGTGTAGGGGAGCGAGCCAGGTTCTGCTGCTGGTACACGGCACGTGGGAGCACAATGACCCCCCGCCCACCTTCTTGGCCTGCTACATCCAGGTCAACACCCCCCACCACCACCACCAGCAGCACCACCAACACACACCTCCACAGCGGTCTTGGAAACATCAGCGGTCGGCACGCTGGTGGCTTCAGACCGGCCTCCGCAGGGTGCCATGCAGAAGTGCTGGAGCATTATGGGGGAACAGTCGGGGGTCCTGACAGCGAGACAACAAGCCTCTCAAAGCAATGAGTGGGTGAGGGAGGAGGGGGTGAGTGGGTGGGTGACCCATGTGTGTGTGTGTGTGGGTGGGAGCATGAACTGTCTGGAAAGAACATTCCAGCAGATACACCAGCATGAAATATGCTTTTTGTTACCTCTTATATGTGCACTTTTTTGTGTTTTGAATCACTTTCAAAGCTTTTTTTTTTAACAGTCTGGGTGCCAGTATCAAGGAGACGCCCGTCATGTGAGATTCACACTTGGGCGTCAAAGGAGTTCACAGTGGTGAAAATAAAGTTTTTTCTTTTCATTTTTTTCTTTTTTTTTTTTTTTTGGTTGTTGTTGTGTAGCTGCCACGGCGTATGACAGACGTATCGCTGGCTGCACTCCATCCCACAGATTACAAATGAAAACAACAGTGTTGGGGTCCTCGCTGCCGGATGAGAGCAGTGTGTGTGTGTGTGTGTGTGTACAGTTGTGTTGGCAACACACACACACACAGGCTGGCAGAAGTACGCACACAAACACTTAGTGGGTTGATTGACGTACAGCTCTTGGCTTGAGCACAGCTTAATCCCGCTGCTTTCACAGATGGACTCAGTCTTCCTCTTTTTGTCTGGTGTCACCAGCAGTGGCAGTCGCATGTTATACATTTACACACACACACACATAACACACACACACTGTACAGCACCATGTACTTTTGTTTACTGGGGAGGGAGGCTGCTGTGTGGGTTCTAATCCCCTCCGTAACCCTCCCTCTCTTTAGCGACCACCCCTGTTACCGTAAACACACACACACACACACACACACACACAAATGCACACAAGCATCTACTCTTTGGTCATTATAAAAACAAAGGAGGTCAGTGTCAGCGGCGGCATCAGGCAGCTGGGTCCTGTGAGGCGAGAGTTAATCCTCATTTTCAAGGCCCGCAGACAAAAAGAAACCTCGCAGATGAAACGCTGCACACGAACGCGTCGCTCCTGTGCCACCTTGCTCATCCATCCGTCCACCTTTCACAATAACAGGAGGTGTTTTCCAGCCTCTTCGTTGGGTTGCTTATTATTAGCGTGAATCAGGAGGGGGAGAAAGATTTGCTCCCCTCCTCCCCTAATCATATTCCACTTCTGCGAAAGCTTTTGATTTCCATGTAGATGGAGCCGCGTTGATAACGGCGGAGAACTGCCCCGGAGAAATGAGGCAGAGTGATAAGATAAGGCGAGCAGATCCCCCGTCCAGACAAAAAACAAAAAAATAAAAAAGACAAAGAGGGGAGTCATCACCCCACATGGCGGTTAATCTCCATTCAATCCAGAGATTAGCGAAGTCAAAATTCTCATCGCTGCTCCGTGCCAAATGATTAGTCATTTCCCTCAGGGGAGATGGTTAACTGGTCCCCCCCCCCGCGAAACCTCTGGAGTGAAAGCTGATCAATAACTAGTTCCTGGATACAATGACAGAGCAAGAGTCTTTCGGATCTCGACACAGCATGTATTTCAAGGGTAAAGAACGTGCTTGTCGCACACGCGGTGCTGATTTGCTTGTTTTTTTTTCCGGCTCCTCAACAGTTTGCTAAAGACTTGACCACTAATTATCCGTCCATTCAGCTGCGTTCTTGACACAACAACAGTGGCAGAATGAGCGTGTTATCGAGGGGAGAGGGCTGTTTTCCCCGTATTGTGCTCAGTCCACATTGAGTTCTATGCTAATGGACTGCTTTAATCAAGTCTAATCGTATTGTGCGTGAGTGATTAGCATTCAGGGAGGCATGGCGGGGAGAAGCCTGACATCGATAAATGACATGTGACCCCTGACCCCGACTACTCCGGCTGCTGAAAAGTTCCTCTCCTTTTATCGGCCTCACCGCAGGCCTCTTCATTTCCTGCAGCACGGCGGCTAATCATGATGTGCTCGGGCGGCGGCGGCGGGTCTGGAAGGCTCAACTCTCAGGGGACCCGGAGCACCTGTGGTAAAGCGGTGCACCCGATTATTACTGAAGGAAATAAGCAAGTTGTTCAACCTAACATGTCGTGTGTAGATCACTCGCTCGGGTTCAAACATTTAGCAAACAGCCCTTTGAGTGGGGACTCGTATTGTTGTGAAAGTTGCATTACAGCCTCTAGACTGTATATAGGTAAACTTAGCAAGATTTGACAACACATCTTAATTTGCCATAAAGCTGGTTTAAAACTCAGAGTTACAGCTTTGTTGTAATTTTGATCTGTGGGGAGTTGCCTTTTACACGACTGCTACCTTGGATAAAAGCAAAAACTAGCTTTCCTGAGTCCTGTTAAGCCTTGATTATACTTCAGTGCACCATGGAAACCTGCAGAACCCTCACAGACACACAATTATCGTTATCTACCCATCTATCCATCTATCGATCCATCTATGGGAGTCCTTTGTTGTATACAAGCGCAGTGGGTTGTATATAGTCTCCTGTGCAAGAACATAGTTGTTCTTGGCCATAAATCGTCTGGCTCTTGCACTGGGACCAAGCAAGAAATGTCCTCTTCATTCACAGAACTCATGTTATAGTGTGACTGTAGCTCTCAAATACACATTGTAGCTCTTTTTTTAAAATGTACTTTTCTGTGATTTTTCAGAAGTATAGTTCAGGAAAATTGCTCTCCCTTGGGATGACCTCAGGATTGTTGAGAAACGCCACAGATTGGCATAAAAGGTGCTTGACAGGTGTAGCAACAGTAACCAGAAGTTAGCAGAACTTAGTGAAGGTCCAGTTGGATGAAGGGATTTTTCTGAAGGGCTGCAAGGTGGCTTGGTGGTTAGCACCATTGCAAGAAGGTTCACGTCCCAGTGAGGACACCCGGGATCTTTCTGCGTGAAGTCTCCATGTTCTCCCCGTGCAGCGTGGGTTCTCTCCGGGTTCTCCGGCTTCCTCCCACAAGGTCTAAAAACATGTTGAGGTTAATTGGTGATTCTAAATTGTCCGTAGGTGTGAATGTGAGTGTGCTTGGTTGTCTGTCTCTAAGTGTAGCCCTGTGATAGACTGGTTACCTGTCCAGGTGAACCTGCCTTCACCCTGAGCTCAGCTGGGATAGACTCCAGCCCCCCCATGACCCTAGTGAGGATTAAGCGGTGTATAGATAATGGATGGATGGATTTTTCTGATGCCAGCATCTAGTGTCCATCTGTGGAATTGCACTTTAAAAGTCCCATATGGTGAAAAAACATTTTTACTGTTTTGTGGTTGTTATAAACTCAGAGGCATAAAATAAAAGCTCTTAAGATAAAAAGATATTTACATCTGCTTTTCCTCAAGTCCCACCCCAGCTAGCTCCTCCAAGTATGAATTTGACCCAGGTGCTATGTAGCACTTAACTTACCAACAGACAACTTGTTATTCCTGAATCTCATTTAGAACAGCCCTAGTCTGACTCTCCAGATGTAGACTGGGGGTCTGAGCCTGTAGCTGGCCTCTCATTTCAGGCGGCTTTGTCCTTCCCAGCCGCTATTCTCCACGCCACCATTTTCTTTGTTACGGGAAACAACAACAACTTCTGGGCTGGCAAACTACCACACAGAAAATTTCAAGTTTTGCCAAGGATTTGGATCGTCCAATAAAGCAACCTGGCGGATTATCCATTTTAATTACAGCGCTCGTCTTCCTGTGTGCAAATGTTCCACCAAAATAATTCGACTCATCGCTGCTTTGACGGGACTCTAAGGCCACATACTTCGCTTAGAAATACAAACAAGCCAGAGAGGTTTTTTTTTTTCCCTTATAGTAGAATGATAGTGAGGTGCAGCCAGACAGACAGGTATGCAGCCATGGAGAAAATGACCCAGTTCTGCAGTATTTTGAGCTGAAAAACTAAAGGAGTCACTGCAGGGACATGTGAGACTTTCATTAATTAGGAGAAAATGGGGACTTTAAAGGCATTTACTCAGCCTCCAGTTTTGGTAGTCCTTTGGGTTTGAAGTAGTCGTACTAAAACGTATGCAAAACTGCACTTACCGAGTTGCAGTGGATTCAATTTCCAGATATTATGTAAGAAGCAATCACACGACTCTGCATTTGCCACCTGCTGTACAGAGCAGTTTAGCATCTCTCAGCCCGTGCAAACATGACTCCAATTTAAAGCTAAGGTTAGATGTTTGTCATATCCACTTTTAATTCCCATGCTGAACGCTAACAGCTTGCTCCGCCGCCTCCGAGTAGCCCACAACATCAACAACAATGACTCAGATTTCCACGTTTAAGCATTATGTGTAGGTCTTGAAACATCCATCAAGAAGCAAGCCCAAAATAGGCATCACAATGAACTGACGTAACGTTGATGCTTATCTGGGTTTTAACCTGCGTCTTAGCATTGTGCCACACCTTTAGCTTTGTTGTCCTACTCTCTGCCATTGTTGTGGATTTAAGAGAGTCTGAAAACCACAACACCAGCTTGCTAATCTCGTGTATGCAGAGCAGCTGTCTCGTCAAGGTCAACGAGGTCTGGAGAAAATCTTGCTCATAAATCCTGAGATAATCAGACCATGGAAACACGTATGCACGCGCTCGTTTGAGAAGACGGAACCCCTGCTTGGTAGAAATGAGCTTCATGTGCTGTCGTTTCATCGGTGTAAAAGTAAAACAAGGAGTCTGAGCTCTAACCTTGGAGAAAGTCACAGCTGAATTTTAAAGCACCAGCGGATGGAAATGGGAGTATTTTTGTGGTGCTATTCGGTGGTTTACAGCCAAGCAATCACTTGAACCGCATCTGACCACGCCGCATGCAGTCGTTTGCGCGGCTACGTACGTGCTCTCAGTCTGAGCACAGCATGAAGGATGCATATGATCGTCCTACATGCGAGGCTTTATCAGCTGCAGATATTAGAATACTAGAACAGGAAATAAAGCAGATGGACAATGACAGGTGCCAGTTTGAATTTTGGGAGAGAAACACTATTGGATTTATACCCATCTGCTGAACTAGCAATCTTAATTAAAGGCGTTAACAGAATGTGGAAACATTGCATCTGTACGCAGCTTGGATACAGGATCGTGTTCAGATATCTAATGTCACTTATTTGTGGTGAACATCTTGATTATTGTCGGAATTTGGCAAAGTCTTAACTCTGGGTCATTTGCATCTTTGCTGCTTGAGCAGACGCGCACATTTGCAAAATATTAAACCGTCATTTGATTGTTTGCAGCGTGTAAATGGAGCGCAGACACTGTGGACGTCATAAGTTAACATATAAACTGCGCACTTTTTTTGACATGAAAAAAATCTTGTGCCGACAAGTTTGATCACTTATCTGGTAAACTGACAAGCGGGCTGGTCCAAGTCTGGATACTTCTCATGCGGAGAAGCGAGATGACACCATCTCCGCTCGATCAGCAACCCAAAGCACACTGCGGCTTCTTCGGGGTACCATGGAAACACACGAGACCTCGTTCATGTCCGGTTTATCAAAGAGGCCCTTTATTTTAGCGAGTGCACTGGGGTATTTAGAAATCCCTTCACACACACACACACACACACACACATGCACTGTACTCGCGGTTTTCCACCCACACATCTCCATGATCAGCTTGTCACAGGGGCTCGATGAAAGAGACAATGTGACAGTATGTGATTTATTGTGTCAGAAAAGAATATAAAAGAGGGTAATTGAGGGGTAAGTAGAGGAAACAAAGTTTGCAGGTGTCAGCGTAACTTTGTCTGCCATCACAAGACTGTGATGAATTTATTCATGGGTGGGTGACGCTGCCAAGTCAAGGACAAACACCATATAATTACCCCATAAATTTAGGAAGTGATTAATTCTAAATTCCAGCTATTTAATTAAAATATGCAAATAGACAGTCATTGCCATAACATGCGACACACTTAACAGAGTAACAAAGTTTGACAGGAGTTTAGTCACTTCTGAATGTTAGTTGCCTAAAATAGAGGCATCGGAACACACACACACACACACACACACACACACACACACACACGCTCTACATCTGTCTCCATTGCACATTTGCGCCATTGCGCATCACTGACTTACTGAGCACATTCGGGTCCAACAGCGGTGACTCAAGCAAGCTGACTCCTTCAAAGCAGAAGAAGAGTTGAAGAGCCATTACAGATATAATTGGATTTCATTTCAACCATGTGAGAGGAAAAAAAAAAAAGGACTTGTCACCACCCTGGAGAAAATGGAGCCAAAATACAATCATTGTATTTACTGCACTGCATGGAGGGTGTGTGTGTGTTTGTGTATGGATGTGTGTGTGTTTCACTCCATGTGCTTCTCCTTGTGCGAGGATGTTTGTCAGTGTGTCTGTGTGGGCGTGTATTGCACATGCTTAAAATCCCAAAACACATACACAGTGTCAAACAGATCCAGAGAGAGAGAGAGAGGGAGACGGGTTTCCCTGCTGCTTTTTAAAGCATCAGAGAAGGACAAACTACAGACAGTAAATACAGGATGGGAGGGAACCACAGCTTCAGTCGCGCCTTTCTACTTTTGGAAACTCGCACGTTGTGTGTCGTGGCTGCACAACAAAAAAATGTAGAAGTGCGTAAACGTGGATAAGGTGCAATTCAAGGTGTAATATCAAACATTTAAATGTCTCTTAATGGCTACACCAACGTTAAAAATTACTACAAATTCCCCCCTATTGGAAGTTTTCCCCCTTTTATTGCTTCTGAACACTGAATCATGGCCAATTTAATTTAATTTAATTCTTCTCCCAAATTGCAGTTCTCTTGCAGACTGCATCAGGCTGTTCTCACATTTTGCTGGATTTATTTTACCTCTACCTTTGCAAGCCTTCCAGGGCCTGCTGCCGTAAAGCACCTCGACATCATGATGCTGCCACCACCGTGCTTCACAGTGGGCGTGGTGTGTTTGTGATGATGTGGAGTGTTTGGTGTCCATCTCACACATAGCATCTAGTCTGTTAGCGTCATTAGATCAATGAACTGTAATGGGAAAAATACTGCATCTGCATGAAGAGTGTCAAAGCAAGTTTCATGAGGTTTCATTAAAGCTGAGTGGAAAGGTTCCAGGCCCAATGAGAGGAAATGTGTTTTCATAACATCCAGGTAAAAGATTAGTGACCGTACAGAAGGAAGAAGAAGTTGTTCATGTCAAGAAGATTATAGGGAACACAGCCTTGTCGCATCCAATGTGTTTAGACTTTTGATGTCTGATCCAATGTGTTTAGTCTTCTAATGTCTGTGGATGAGTACACCCTGTACCCCCGGCTGTTGATTATCAAACATGGGATTGTTGCACTACCATTGCAGCGAAGGCCACACCTGTGCATGTATGAGAATACCACGCTGCCTGCACTCATGTGTACTCTCCTGCAGACTGCTTCTGTATGACCTGTACCTTCAAAGCTCTGAATAAAACAAGACAAAGACAACTCAGACTACTGGACTTTTTTAAGATCATAGAAAGTTTCCACAACAGAACCTTCTTCTAGTTGACTTCAGAGCCTCCCACATGCCCTTTGGTAAACTTTAGTTGAGATTTAATATGAGATTTTTTTCTACAGCGGCTTTCTCTTCACCACGTTCCCATAAAGCGTCGGCTGGTGAAGAACAGACAACAGCTGCTTTATGCACAGTCACTTCCATCTTAGCTGCTAAACTCACAAAACGGCTTTCACATGGGACGTTGTATGCAATGCGTTCGCTGGAGGTTTCTGCACACAGATCCTATGGAGTCACAAACTGATAGTGAGCGGGGCAACGTTCCCGTCCTCTTTAGTGGAAATCTATTGGTTTGTTACAAACACTTCAACATTGAAGATGTAGGTGCCCCATGCCAGGTAGCAAGCATTAGCACTAGACTTGCTAATATGAAAGTTTTTCTCAATACAACCGCAAAGTTGTGTCACATACTTCGGGGAATTCAAACAAACGCAGCACCGGCTTTTTCTCCACTTTGCCCTCCGTGCAGGTGAAATGCCTCGTTGCTATTGGCCGGGCTGCTGCAGTGAGTGTGCAGTCTCTCCAACCTGCTCGCTGTCGCAGCAGCACGTCGTTGTTGTGCGGCGCAAGCAATTGAAATAAACGGGCTTCAGAGCGCAGCAGTGCCGGTACCACGTCCTATATGAAAGCTGCTTTACTTCTTCAGAGGAGTCATGGTGTCTTGGTGGCCTCCCTCAACAATCTCTGTCTTGCACGGTCACTCCGTTTTTGGGGACGTCTTGCTCAAGGTAGATTTACACATATTCCATTCCATGACACAGATGACACCCATTTCTTAATGATGGATTTAACTGTAGGGATATTGAGTGAAATGTTCTTGTATCCATCCCCTGACTTTTGCTTTTCAATTACCTTTGTTTTCATTAGCAACCTTTTTGCAATAACTTCACAGGCCTACATGCACTGGATCAATCACTGCTCTGCTGTGGAAATGCATGAATAAATCATCTCATTATGTTATGGAAACAGGTCAAGAAAATGTCTAAATGTTTGCCAAACAAAAGAAAGAAAAACTCCCCCAAAATGAAGCTATTGAAATAAATTGATTTAAAGATCAACAGAGGAGTGAGCTTCCAATTATTTTATGAACAAGGAAGAAAAAAATTTTTTTTTTTTTTTTTTTTACAAACCAATTAGAAAATAAAATGTCCCTTTCCAATAGAAACCCTGATGAGTGTTATGATGGAGGCAAAACAAAGTACCCCGGTTTCGTTCCTTACTAATCTAGCAGGAAAATGCTGAAGTGAATTCTGGCTTTGAACCGTCTCAAGTCTTGCAGCTCCCTGCGTAGCATGAAAACCCATCCGAGAGTCATTCTTGTCTGACTCTGGTGTCTGTCACTGTCTCTTTTCACCTCCTTTGAGTCCTCTGACAACAGGCTTCCATTTCTTTTGATGGGCTGAGATTCCACAGTTTCTCTGGTTGTTCTTTTAGGTGTAAATCGCACCTTGGAGTTCCCAGGAGATTTCAAACCCAGCGGCAGACGGAATTGCATTTTAATTTGTGAAAGTCAGGCTTACAGAGGAACCACGCTAAACACTGATGGTGTCATTAATTCTATGGGCACTACGTTGGCCAACCAACATTTAGGGCTTTATAAGTTAAAGAAAAAGCCGCAAAAAACTTTCTTTTATGCATTCCTAGAAGGAAAAACGATTTTTAAAATAAAATCTAAATGCAAGCAATTTAAAAAAAAGAATAATTTTCACTTTCTCTGACAATCTTTACCAGCATTTTGTGACTTTTAGGCTCCCATAAAAATGACTTCTATTACAAAGTGAAAATAAAAACTGCCATGACTGGGGAAAAAATTTCACTTTTTTGCAATGCAAATAATTCTGCTTTAAGAAGAACAAAACATGGCACCATTAGTCTGCCATATTTTAAAACCTTCTTTGAAACAGGTGAAAAATCTTTGTAAACAAGTCAAATTTTCTTGCATTTTGTCGAACATGTTCCCTTTTTTTTAGGACGAGGAGAAAAAAAAAAGATGTTAGGACTCAATCCTAGATAAATGATGAGCGGAGATGGGTATATTTTGCAGCGTGGCACCCAGATGGAGCTTGTCTTTTAGGAGAGCGTCAGAAAAGTGGAGCTCCGCACGGGGAGTCGAGGCGAAGGAGGAGGCAGCCGGGGAGCATTTGATTTTCCATCAAGAGCATCCAAATGCCTTCAGACCTCCCCTTCACAGCGCTGACAGGCACACCTACGTACACATCTTCGCATCATCACACTCCCGTGCACATGCAGTCAGATAGGTGCAGCTGCTGCACACCTCTCTGTGTCTAACTGACATATATATTTAACCACCCACACGTGCTTCACCTGACACACACACACACACACACACACACACACACACACACATGAAATGCAAATCGAGGCACACTGACACACAGCCAGGCTTTCCACTCACAGCTCCACGTGTGAAGGGGGCTGCCCCGAGATATTCACCAGAGAATTTTGGAGTTCAACTGGTGCAGGGACCCAGATTTGAAAAGCTTTGATCGTCGTGCAGGAGTCAGTTCACCAAGATGTTGACTATGGGTTATTTAAAAGCTGGAGGCGGCTTTGGACAAACACACACATCACCAGCAGAGCTTCTCTGACATCTGGAGTCTGGGTATCCCTCTCCTCCCACTGTATCCTCATCTCCATCCTAAATGTGCCAACCTATTGTTTAGAGAGTTTTTATCTGGCAGAGTATGAATCTTGACAATACACAGAAATGATAATAAGGCTCCTCTTTTGATATTTTGAAGCTCTGACCCAGTTTTGATTTGTTCTATGGGTGGGGTGTGTGTGTGTGTTACTGCGATACATTGCTTCAGAGCACAACTCTAAATCCTAACAATGAATCCGCTGTATAATTACACCACAAACTTTCCCAGGCAAAGAAAAAAAAAAACTTATGTTTGATGATTGATAGCGGAATTTCATTTAAGCCGGCCAAACAAGAAGGAAAATTTGGAACCTGCTTGTGATGGAAACACTGCAGGTACATGCAGCCAGATTGAGAGAGACGCTACACGTTTGAAGGAGGGAGGAGAGAGGAACCGAATCGGAGGCAAACAGTGAGTGACAGACGGAGAGACAAAGGTAGAAGACAATGAAAGTGAAATGAAAAATAGATACAGAAAGAGCCAGATGGATGTTTGAATATTCCGCTAAGTGCCAACCGTCCCCGTGTACTGTAGCATGACGCGAGGCTGTCGCCTTCGCCCGCGCCATGAAGGATGAGGCAGATGTGCAGCGGTGTAGGAGAAGGACTCAAATGTCAGGCGGTAACGGCGGCCTGTTATATTAATCACAGTCAGGGGCCTCCTTAAGACACCAACATCCTTGGGGAGGAGTGTCATAAAAAATAAGGCGGTAAAGAGAACCGTGCAGCAATGCAGCATGAAAAATGCCCTCCATCTGCAGTGACTCAGCCAGTGAATCCAAGGTAAAGAGGAATATGTTTGCCCTCTCTGCTTCTCCCCCTCGTCTCGGCGCTATCTCCCGCTGTCTGTCTCTCCGTCTCGCTCTCCACACACACAGTTCACGGACTCAAATCTCTGCACACAGACTCTCCGGAACAGGACGGAAAGAGGGACGCTTTAGCATATCATCAAGGCCCGCTCACATTCATCAGGTCCTGTGTGCATAGCGTTTGGCACATTATCCTAAAATAGACATGTGAATTCATACATGCTTGCTCAAACCATCACTACTGTCTTCCCTTTTCTAAATCAAACAGCAGATGCAGGCGTTTTCTTCTTCTTCTTCTTCTTCTCCCCCCTCCAGTTGGCTAATCTGTTAATTCTACATTCCCTGGGTGAGACAGACAATAAGGACGATGGGCTTCAACGTTAAAACCCCCGGCTATTGGATCTACATGGTGAGACCGTCTATTGTTACGGTGGCTTTCTAATGTAAATAGGCTGTGTAAACAACAATCACTACATGCTACTGTCCTAGATAGATACTACTGTGCACTGCAACACCATTAAGCACAAAGACATATTTATGCATGACTGAGTACACTCACATTCATACTTAGCAGCAGACCGGAGTGAGGCAGAGGACAGCACACGCATAAGTAAGCACGAACTCGTCCAAACGAGAGTTACAGTGAGGGGAAGAGCGACTGTAATGTGTGTCGTTTAGCTCACTACGACATTCCTGAACTGTTTTATTAGTGGGGAAACAGGACAGTGAGATCTTCTTTAGTTGAATCTGGTTGAAGGTGCAGGACTAAATCCTTCATGAAACCACTCAAATGTGATGTGCAGACAATGGAGTCATATTATATCATCCTCGTCTTTGCCAAGGCAGTTTGGGCATGTTTATTCACATAATTTATTGCCTTTGCATGACTGAATGCCGCATCGTGATAAGTTTGCTGATTTTTGTTTTCGGTTCAATGCATCCGTAATTCACAGAGTGACTCCTTGTTGTCTGGCTTGTGCCGAGATCAAAATCCAGACAGGAAAGTTTTCAGACATCCTCTAAAGCCAGTTCGTTTTAAACAAAGTTTTACACTGTTATTATTATTTAAATGTTTGTGTGCGGGCTGCAAGGCGGCTCAGTGGTTAGCACCATCGCCTCGCAGCTAGAAGATCCCTGGTTCACGTTAGGACATCTGGGATCTTTCTGCGTAGAGTTTGCATGTTCCTCTCTCCGGGTTCTTTGGCTTCCTCCCACAGTCCAGAAACATGTCTGTCTCTAAGTGTAGCCCTGTGATAGACTGGTTACCTGTCCAGGTGAACCTGCCTTCACCCTGAGTCAGCTGGGATGGAGTCCAGCCCCCGATGACCCTAGTGAGGATTAAGCGGTGTATAGATAATGGATTAATGGATGTTTGTTTGTATGCACAATCCAGATATTATCCAGTGTCCTTATTGTATGTGGGTGGGGTTCCCAGCTGCTCCACATTCAGTCCCTCTTTGTAATTTTTGTTTTCTAATGAAGAACAAGGTTGAGGTTGAACCCAGTCTGTTTTTTTTGGCTTCCTTGATTTTGCTAACGTTGCAAAGTCCAACATTAGCTCGGACTGACTGGCTGCTATGTAACAGGACTGAGGATGCAATGCCGCACATAGCAGCGCTCATATTATGGTTTATCAAGATTCAGACATAAATACCTGATGTTTAGTTCTCTAATGCATAACATGGATTTCCCAAATACCAGACTCTGGGATGCTCAGGCTCAACATTAAACCCACAGACGGGTGAGGTTGGTGACGTTGCTCATGTCGTTACAACACAACGCTCCTCTGGGAAACCTTGGGTCCTGACATACATGTAGATGTCATGCTAACACATACCACCCACTCGAGGCGTTGAACCCTCCTCCAAACTCCCCAGATCCCAAAACAATCAAGCAGGTTGTGTTGCAACAAACCCATCCTACCAACCCCGCAAACCCACAGCACCCAACGAATCCCCTGCCAAGCTGTTTCGGTGGCACAAAGGGGGACGTACGCAATACCAGACAGATGGTTTTAATGTTGCAGCTGATTGATGAATAACACCATTTCTGATTGTGGTGTTCTTAAGTCAAATGTTCTTTATTCAGAATCATAATGCTGTAGTGAAAAGCATGCTTAGGATGTGTGAGGGGACTTCAAAAAGTTCTTGGTCTCACATGGAAACAAACGGAAGGTACCTGCATAATATAAAGCTACATATTACTGTCCACAAAAACTCAAATGTTTGAAGCAATCAGAGTAGAAAAGCTCTGAGCTGGCTCGCTGTTGCTCCTGGACAATGTGTCCGTCCACACAGCACAGATGGCAGAAGCAGCCAAATGTGGCTTTGAACTGTTGCTCCATGAACCTCACTCACCCGACCTGACTTCTGTCTGCTTCTCGAACTGAAATCAAACTTGTGAGGTCGCCATTTTCAGAGCGAGGATGAAGTCATGCATGCTGCTGAGGAGTATCTGATGTGAGGAGGGTCCCATCTTGAGCTTCCAGATGAGCTTCCCTCGTATGCGTTCGTAGGTATTCTCTTTATATGCCGCTGTACTCTTCCAGTACTACATACATTTAAATAGTTACTACTGAAAGTAAACCATTCAGAACATTTCAGTCAGTGAAATCTGAATCATTATATATTTTGAACTATATGTCCACCTGGACATACTACATATTTGCACATGCACTAGATGCTCTGAATGCTTTAGAAAGCTAATGCACATAATCCTGGCCTGGAATAAATGACATTTTCCTTCCACTGACATATTGACACCCTTTCTGACATAAAAATAAACCCACAGTCGTGCACTTCTCACACACATAACACCACATGCCGGCAGCGTGAGGGGAAGAGAGGAAAGCTTCTGCTGCAGCCTCAGTCATCCGTGGTCTGCTCCGATGCAGATGTGCTCTCTACCTTGTTAACCTCGGCCAATGGGAGCTGCCTGCGCGCAGCTGTGCAGTCGACACGCCGCTCTGCCTCACCAGACTGCGGCGCTGGCACGAGGAACCCACTGGCACCAAGTCAACACATACTCACATGCTCGGACACATGTACGGACACATACAGTACATGCTTGTGTGCATGCGCACATGTGCACACACCTGCACACCAACACTGCTGGCTGTGCGTGCACAGGACTGGAGAGCGCTCAGACATGACTGTGTTTTTAAACAGGATCCACCTCGGCTCAGAATCAGAGCATCACGCTGCACAGTGTGCTGGCACGTATTACACGCAGTCACCTTGTTCAAGGCCACAAATAAATAGGTAATTTATTGACAGGGGAGGCTTCTCCGACTACATTCAATTACACTTTGCGAGGGGCTAGCACGAATTTATATATATTCCCATAATGTTCACTGTTGCTCTGCATGCTGCAGGGCTGCAACTACTACCACCACCACCCGATTTACAGTAACCATAGCAACTACTTGGGACTACCAGGGCTTTGAGGGGAGGGAGGTCAAGGGTTGAGTACTGTTCAGTGGAGAAATCAAATCTGCTCTTTGCCAAGACAGCAGCTCTGAAGATTGATGTCCAGCAGGAGAGGAATCTGTGGAGCGAGTTGCTTTGGGGGTTCGGGCTGCTCTGACCCGGGCTAAAATCTGCTGCCCATGCCCACTGTGACTGAGCTCCTATCTGACTGATCCAGAGACTTTGCTGTCTGCTGAATCAAGATGTTTTCATCAGCCGGCGTGAACGCCCTGAAACATCAGTGGAGCTGAAATGTTGGATTTATTCCAGGGTACTCTCGGTCAATCAGTTTGCAGTCTGGTGATTTGTCTCTTTTTGCCTTTTTTTTTTTTTTCCCTTTTACATCAGAAGCGAGCCCACAGGTGGTCGCTTACTTTACCGTAGCCATGGCAACTGCCCACGGAAAGCCAAGAGTGTTTGGTGGAGAAGAAGGAGGAAAAAAAAAAAAGACCTTTCACTTACCTTTAGAGGGGCAGCTCCTCGGATGAGTGTGGGTGGTTTCGCATTTGCTAAGTATGACTTAGGCTCTTATGGACCTCTGATTCATTAAAATGAAGCAGAACAAAATGGAACCTGCGGTCGGGACCCCCAGTTAGGCCGGGTGGGTCACTTTCACTCCCCTCAAGGCCGATCTACAGATGGGCTGAGCCAAGAGGGGGTGAGTTATGAGGGTGGAGGGAGCTGGGCACAGCCTTGGCACAGAGCAGCTGAGCCATCTGCCTGTCAGGACTGCTTCATCTCAGACCCCTTGCTCTGGCTCTCCGGTGTTCCCACCACAGATGGACAGCCTTCAGAAAGGTGTTAGTCATGCCCGGGCTGCAGCACAGTGACACTGGGAGGGCCGCACAGGCTGCTTATCATTAAAGTAGAAGCTGGAGAAAGGAGGCAGGGGTAAATCTGTTGTATATTTGAACAGGCTGAAAGGGGTTAAGACGCAGAGCAGGGATGTGTCAGTTACTGATATTTGCACACAGCATTAAGTAAAGGCTGTGTGGATACCAGATATTAAACGTCGCAGCCCACAACCCCTCGTTTCCACAACCGGGACACCCACACAGCATCGTCGGCTCTATCCGCTCTGCCTTTTGTCCTCCTTTTCTTGCTCTTACACCCCTGCCTTCCTGTGTCGTTTTCCTTTTCACTTCCCTCTCATGTGTATTCCCACACACGCTCTCGTTTTCTCACTTAGGCTCCCGAGGTTCTCTGTGTCTCTTTGGCTGTCCTTGTAGCCCACCTGTTTTTTTCCGCCTCACCTTTCCTCCATCACATCATTTCTTTTTGACCTTTGTCCCTCCTTTCCCCCTCCTCTCCTCTCGTGAGTGGTAGCCCCTGCGCTAATCCATCGGGATGCAGTGCAGCATTTCTGCTGGGGTTTTCTGGAAGTGGATTTGTAAGAGAAACACCAGTAAGCCTCTCTCTCCCCCTGTCTTAATGGCAGATTATAGCCTTGCTCCGGCATTAAGTCGACAAACACACAGAGCCGTCGTGGCAGCAGGTACAGGAGGAAGGTGGAGCGACATCGGCGGTGGTGGTGGTGGTGGTGGTGGTGGGGGGACTCGACATCCATCGGGAAAAGTGGGAGCGAGGAACAAAGGTAGAAAGAGTGGGGGGTTTGATGGTCGTAAACTAAACATAAGCTGCTTAATGTACCACCTGCTAATTCAATCTTTCACAGGAGAAAAAACAACTGCGGTGAAAAGGACACACAAACCCCCGCGTCACCCTTTCACGTCCAACATCAGGATGTTCGTGGAGGGTTGACCTTTTTTCAAGACGCTGGGTTTCACCGCTGCTCATATTTGCGGCGTTGTTTCTGCATCCTGTTCAACATGTGTGCCGTTACTCTCCCGGAACAGAGACAGCATTTTTAATAAAAAGTGAAAAGGTTCCTATGCTCCTTATCACGAACCATAAAATCACAAGAGCCCCTGAAACCTCAGCGGACGACATCTCTGACACTTGCACGCAATTTTTTGTTTACAATGTAAAATTCCATTAGTTGCTCAACATTATTCTGTACTTTCTCTGACAGTGGTTTTGTGAGATATACAAACGTATTAATTGCAGCTTTTCATGAAACTCTAGTAAACTAAAAGCAGCAATCAGATGTGAGTCAAAGCCGATATTTTGCTCGTATCTTAATCAAAATCTTGATCTAGTTCCTTCTAAGAGTTGCCAGAGCTTTAAAAATCCTCGACTGAGCGGTTTGACTTGTGCAACCGTGTCTCAAATGTCTTAATCAGAGCAGAGCCGCTGTGGTAGCTGCAGCCGAACGTGTCAATCTTAAATGCCAATCCTTCCAGTTATACCGTCTTAACACCAGTTGAAGCTTTATGGGAGCGTGTTGAAAAAAGCTCATAATAAGTCTGGACTTGAGTTCATAAGAATGCATGTAAGTCAACTAGAAGAAGGTTCTGACACCAAACACTGCACATCATCATCACAAGCACAACAAACCCACTGTGAAGCATGGTGGTGGCAGCATCATGACGTGGAGATGCTTCTCTGCAGCAGGCCCTGGAAGGCTTTTACATTTAGAGAGTAACATGAACGGAAACCGTGGAGGACAACCTGACGCCTGCAAGAGAGCTGCGACGTGGGAGAACATTTGTTTTCCAGCAAGACAGTGACCTGTCGCATAAAGCGAAGCCACAAAGAAACAGTTTAAAGACAACAAAGTGAATACTCTGGAGTGTCTGAGTCAGAGCCCATCGCTGTTGGTGAATATGTTTCATCGGCACTGTAACGCTGTAAAGGCAGTGACTTTTATATAATTTCATCAGTGGGTTATAAGCTCACTCATCATTGTGTTATTTGGCACCAGATGGTGACTTAACACACATTTATTGAAACAAATATCTTTAGAAACAGCCAGGCTAACTGTTTCTCTTCTTTTCCCCACTCTTTGTGATGAATTAACCATCTGCTTTTTCTATTAGCACTAACTAGTTGATAAATCAGGTCACAGTTTTTGTAGCTGCACTGCTAAATACTACAAAAAGCAGACATCACATTATCATAAGCAGTCACTTTTCTTCGCTGAAATAACACATATTTTCTTGGACCCATTAATTGTGGATATGCAGTGAATAAAGCTTTGTTCGGAGCTCTTTCAGGGTCAAGAATTAGTCATACAGGTAATTTTTGTCTTTGAATCGGTGAATGTTTAATTCTCTCTGTGTTGTGAATAGCTATTTGTTTAATTGACTTGACAGCTTTATAATAAGAATTCACACATTGCATGATAAAACATAGGCCTATTTAATAGATTTATGTCAAGTAGATTTCAAATGGTTTCTTTGGGACTATGTGGACAGGCCTTCTGACTCATGCTGTTCAAAAGGGATGGGGGGAGAACAAAATCACCACCCCCACAGCCTCAACCCAAGAAAAAAAGGACGATTCTTTAATTAATAATTATTTAATTAAACCCCTCGGTGGCCGTTGGGTTTTTTCTGGACCTTACACAGAACCAGCTGTCGACGCGGTGACATCCTGGATGCCTTCATCTGCTGATCCTGCAGATGATCAGCCAGCTGGACGCTGCCGCCTCGTCGCTCCTCTGGATGACACAGTCGGAGAAGCGAAGCTAACCTCCGGCGCCAGGTAAGGTGGGCCGACAGCAAACAGGACAGAGGCCTCGTTACTGGGTCAGCGCCATGAACCGGCTCTGCAGCTCTGCACATCTGACCTACATTACACTCCACGCAGCCTGCATGAACTGCTCTCCAGTACACACAGGTCTCTAGATAGAGTTTTTAAAAAGCACATCCAATGAGCTGCAGCTCCGCCGTTCGCCAAATAAGTCATGAGGTATGTTGACTTCGTTCGCTCGTGCATTTTTCTCCTCGTTAAGTGATACAGATTTTATCCACTTGCCTGTTGTTTAATATTGCCTGTGTTTATTTATATATAAAAAAGTGATTTAAGCTTCTTCTTGTATTATATTTTTTTCTTTTCACAATAAAATAAAATAAACAAAAAAATTCTATATCACAATTTTGATCACAAGATTCAACAGATGGGTGATATCCAATAAAAACACATTAAACTTACTTAGTTCCTGTTAAATGTCAAAACTTCTACTTGTTGTTTTTAGGTCTCATTTACTTCAATTTGCTACCAACTGTGAGATAAAGCAGCCCAGCGTGTTCATGACTCTGCATGCAGGAACCACTTAAATCACAACTGCTGTCAAGCTTATAGTATAATTCTACATTATGTGTATCCTACTAGTGATTTTACCGACAGAAAGGGGAACGCACACTTTAATTTGTCAGCTTCGGTTTCCTCTCTTTTAAAGACTTCCTCAGCCGCTGCCTTTTTAAAACATATATTATTCTCATCTTCATCATGGCCGTGATCCAAACACTGGAGTTGGCACCGGAGCAGCGTGACTCGTGAGCAGCCTCGTTTATTCACGGAGCAAAGATCTCGAGTCGTGTTGTGGCTGAACGCGATATTCTGTTTGATCCCACGGCAGCCATGTTTATTTTGGTTGTAATGTGTGACTTGTGAAGCGGAAACAGGGGGTTATGTGAGGAAATTGCCACTTTGTGACTCCAGCATAGAAAGGTAGATGTTTTAATTACTGGAATATTTTGTATGGGACATTCGCTTCATGTCGGGGTGTTTATAGTTTATAGGTTTCTATATTCATTTCGACAAACAGAACTTAAACAAAATACATACATTTATATAAATTTGGCCAAAGTGTTGTGTTCTTTGGCCAGAACATGTACGTAATGTACCTACAATTTATGGTGCGATGTCTAATAAACTACTCAATGAGCTGGTAGAGTCTTGGATGAGTTAGTAGGTGGATTACTGAGGGGTCCACGAAGTACAAGCCCAGAGGCTGAAGGGGTTATGGGGCCCCTTGAGCACTCAATGCATTTCTTGTGGGACAGTCCATCACAAAAAAAACTCACAAAAACACCATGAAGAGGAACAAAATGAGCACAGAGACACAAAACAAGCACAAAAAGATAAGAAATAAACTACAAACAGATACCAAATGAGCACAAGAAGAAACAAAATGAGCACAGAGACACAAAACAACAGCAAAGAGACACAAATTGATCTCAAAAAAGACAAACAAAATGACAGCAAAGAGCTCCAAACGGATCAGTTTAAAAAAAAAAATTCACCCCGTACAGTTGTCATGAACCAGGAAATTAGCTATAGAGACCAAAACTGTTTCTTGCACCAGGCTGTAAACATGTTTATTTCTGCTATAAAGTTAGACATTTTAACATGGGAGTCTATGGAAACAGACTCACTTCTAAAACCAGCCTCAAGTGGCCATTTGAGGAACTGCAGTTTTTGGCACGACTGTTCAGCCCCAGAGGTTGCTGCTTGATCGTAGCACATAAAAAACTTAAAAAACAAACCCTGTGACTGGACTATAGTTTTGAAGCATTCGTTAAACATTTGCCTCTGTGGCTGCAGGCAGCACTGCAGAAGTTTGCAGCTTCTATCACCATCCAACTGAACAAAACTCAGGCCTTTCCTAAAAATACATACTCCAGTGGCCAGTTATAGCATCTAAACAACATAACAGGGTTTTTGGAGCTGAATTGTGCTAGAGGCGACTCACCACCCCTGCTCACACATCCAAGACCAGCATGTCTATTGAAAGCACTGACACACATCTAAGCTTGTATGAACTCGTCCCCTCCATTACCACTACACTGTTTCACAACGGCCACGTAAAATGCTAAATAAATTCCGATTTACTGGAAGGTTTCCGACTTATCTACACACCTTAAACATACTTCCAAGTGTGAAAGCTCTATTAACCAACTTTATGTTACTCTCACAGTTGAAACAGAGCAAACCGTGACTTACTCTGACTGGAAATCAACATAAAAAATACATGATGCGCTTAAGATAGCTCCTCTTTTTTTTTTTTTTTTTTTGGCCCGTGGCGAGCGGGGAATAGTACGAGCACAGTAACACAGTGTACGGCATTCAGGTACAGTAAAAAAAGAACCAGGTGGGCGAAATGTTTCCACCTCTGCCATATTCCATTATTTCAGACACCGCGGGGTTCATTATTGCTGACTTAACAGCACTTTCACGGTCTGCATTAATAATTCGTTGCAACACACACGTTGGTGAAGCTGTGCTGCGCTGCATATGTAAATGTGCATGTGTTTCTCCCACCAGTTGTGCTGTTTTGTTTTTTTTATGTGCGTCTCCACCGGTGACTGACTCCTATTCCACATGAGTAGCTATGCGTTATGATGCTCCTGTCCGACCTGCATGCATCTGCAGAGGACCCTGCACATGCGAACACACGTGTACATCACACCCACACGGATGTACATGCAGACACAATGCAGACCTTTTCATGGTATGTGGACAGCCTATTAGCAGGACAAAAGCACATGTTTCCCCCCTTTCATTTTCAAAGAGATCAGTGGATTTGCACAAAGGCAACCCAATTTAGACATCTCTAACAAAGCTCGCTTTCTTCCTCCCTCTCCTCTCTGCCTCGCTCTCTGTCTCCGTCGCACATACATTCGCACATTTGCATGCTCTTTGAGGAAAGTGGCGGTTCTCATCCAAAAAGCCCAAGCTGTGAAAAAAGGGGATTGCGGAGGCTAGCGACTGAAGGGACAGAATTAGTGGGAAACTGAGAGAAAGAGAGAGAGAGAGGTGTGCACGGGTGAGAAAGGTTCCCCCGAAGAAGCTTAAGTCTGCCCTGTTTTAAAAAGCTTTGATCTCGCTCTGAAGCCGCTCACCCAAGAGTTAACACTGTTGCTTTATTAAGGACCTACTCTCCTCTGCTCCGCTCTCAGCTCTGTCAACACTTTTTTTTTTTTTTCCTTTTTTTTTGGAGCTCAAATTAGCAATTCAAATGAAGGCTATTTGGATATGCTCGCCCAGCTTCCTCCCCTCGGCTTTCCAGGCAGTTTGACAATATTTTTGTTAAGCCCCATTTCCCCCTAACGCAAGTGTAGCAACAGGGGAGAGAGAGAGGAGATGGGGAGATAGAGGGGAGGGCCGGGGAATGGGGAGAGCATATGCAGCCGGTGTTAGTGTGGAAGGTCAAATAGGAGACTGAGTGGCCCTTGCCATTTGGTGCGTTCTCCCGGCTCGGCTAATACGAGGGATAATGACAGTTATTGGCATAATATGCTTCCGTTTAGAGCTAAAAGGTTTAAATTCATTGAGGGATTATAAAACCGGACGACCACACGATGAGGCCGCCGGTGAAACCTGAAGGACGAGATGTGCCGATGAGCCGCTTCGCTTTATGTTTCAACAGCTCTTAGCGTGTGATGAATCCATCGTATGCATGAATGCGATGAAACATAGATATAGAGCATGATACAGGATGTAACTCGTGTTTCCGACGGGGTGCGTTCACGTCAGTGTGTAATAATTAGCTAAAAATATAACAAAATTTGATTTAAACTTGATGAGAACTGTAATAACTTACAGTGGATTAAACACCTGCCTAATAATACGAGGTGGGCCAGAAAAGAATTAAGAATTTTTTTAGATTTAGACTTCTATATTTATTGCCTGTCTTGTTATTGTTGTGTACCACAGTTTCATTCACCATGTCAGATTCCTTGTGTGTGCGAGCTCACTTGGCAAGAAAAGCTTTCTGTATTCTGTAGACATAAGATTTTTGCTTCTTTCAATCAGAAAAGGAAAAGATTTGCCTGCTGCGTTTGTGTTTGGTTTGTCTCAGTTTAAATAATCAGTCATCCACCTGCTCATAAACGGTTATTTTACTACTTCCAGTATCAAACTGACATCATTCGTTATATGAAGCAACACAGTGATCAGTATTCTGCAGTACTGACATCATTTGACACTTTCTCCTTCAAAATAGCACTTTCTGGCAATTGTCATTAATGTTCTGCACGTTCCTCATTAAATCAAAATAAAATAACAACCACAGGCAATCTAAACTGAACATACCTCCAGCGCTAGCTACACACTGCACGTCACCGTTTTCTCCCAGTATGATAAGATCACCGAGCAAGGCATGGAGTCAAATGTCACGGCAGCAATTCCTGTAGATTTCTGTGAGATAGCAGCGGTCGGCTTCAGGCCAGATTTGTTTTTTATTGACCATGTGCGCCACGTAGAAGTTGATGTAGATGCTTGTTGATGCTAAACTCTTATCACATTAACCTACCCACCTGAACGATATTACAGTATTGATGAAAATGTTATTACAATATCATTCGGGGCTTTCGATTGCATTATTGATCAAGCGGCTGCATTATTGGGTTTTACCACATCGTCAATTAAATCAAGGGGACGTTTTATCACATTTTCGGTAAGATATTGCATGAAGAGGTGCTGCAGCCTGGATTTGGGTTTACTGTTTTTTCACAAAATCCAAATGGGGGATAAAGGGAGGCATCCAGAAGTGGAAAGACGGATGATAAAGTCGAGACACCAGCCAGTCGAGCAAAAAAACTCCCAACATCTGTAATGTAGCTGTCAGATGGGATGTTGCTCATCATTTGTTTCGGTGAAGAACGAGACAAGATGTTTGTGCTTGTTGCTGCCAGTTGGCCACACCTCTTTGGAGGAGGTTTGAAATTTGATTGAGAAGAAAAAGAGGATTTCTGCTGCGTATTTTTTAGATAGGAGCTGCTTTCACCTCGACACGTTTCGACTGTCTTCCTCAGTCTTTATCAGCTGGTGGTTTCCAAGATCATCGCATTGGAGAGCAACAAATTTAAATGCTGGATCAAGGAGGCCATAGAAATCAGGAGGCGAGCCAAAGACACCATGAACCACGATGAAGGGGCATCATGCTGTCCTACACATGGGACGCTCTCCTGCAGAGACCACCGGGCGGCAGAATGTGTGGCCTGTCGGGCAAATCTGACAGATTGCCAGGCGGGTCACACCTCCAGGAAACCGCCAACTGATAAACACGTCACCACAGAGGTCAGTGACGTTTCTGAGGAAGACTGAAGCGACAGTCGAAACGTGTCAAAGGCAAAAACAGCTCCTATTTAAAAAATACTCATTGCCTGATTAAAAAACAGAAAACTTATACCTATAATCAGAGTAGACAAAATGAACCTAATCACACTACTTGTGGATTGCTGTTATGGTATGTTTGACATGTTGCTTGGGTGACATTTTCCAAACCTCGACTGTAAGCGAAAGTGCTTTGGAAAGTTGGAAAGATTGCCAGATATGAGTGTGTTTTATCTTCTTAACAGCACAACTTAAGTGAATCTTTCAGCTTCCTGGAAACTTTCATGTTGACATTGGAACTTTAAAGTCTGTGAAAAGCAGTCAAAACATGTGTCCTGAGTTTGTAGCACCACACAAACCTCTGTTAGAAACCATCAGGCTAAATTTAAATGATTTAGGAATTGCAAAGCTTTTAAAATTACATTTCAAAGAAAAAAAAAAAAGTATTCTGTGCTCCAAAACACAGGGGGCGTGTCAGCTGAATGATCTAAATGAACCGTACTCATGGACCTGAGGTAATTTCAACAGAACTCAATGGATTCGATGCGAAATCACAGACGTTCACAGTAGACACAGATTATTTCTGTCACTTTGCAGCTTTGGACTCGGTTGTAATAAACTGAAGCGAACTGCACTAATTACCGTCATCGGTGGGCTTGTGATGAGGGCACCAGATGTCAGCGGGACGGGAGGATAAAAGCAGGGCAGGGACATCGTTTGTTCGGCCACATTCACCAGATTATAGGAGAATTTCAGCTACCTCTGATGAAAATGTTGAAAAACCACCTGGTGTTCAGAGCAGCGAAGGGTCCGTCAGTGTGGGCCTCTGCAAAATCAGTCCACCTGTTCTTCATCTCATTCTTTAGATTTTAAAGAAGATGATTCATTTACTGGATGAAGGCTATAGTTGGCAAACTGTAGTTGGTGAAACCTGATACTAATTTGCTCTATAATGCAAAGTA
>NW_007577731.1:3025386-3034810 GCF_000690725.1 Stegastes partitus | reverse complement strand
ACCAATTTAGTTTGGCATTTTTAACAAGAATTGAAGAGTTGAGGTGGTTTGGACATCTGATTCGGATGCCTCCACAGAGGCTTCCTCTGGAGGTCTTCCGAACACGTCCACCTGGGAGGAGACCCCGGGGCAGACCCGGAACCCACTGGAGGGATTATATCTCTCGGCTGGCCTGGGAACGCCTCGGGATCCCCCAGGAAGAGCTGGGGGATCCTGCGACCTGACCCTGGATAAGTGGAAGAAAATGGATGGATGGATGGATGGATGGATGGATGGATGGATGGACCAAGAATGTAAAGACTCTTTCATATCAAAGTGAGAGCTGATTTCTGTAAGATAATGTCAGTTAAATGAAAAATATACTTCCAAGTGGGGTGAATACTTTATATAGACACTGTCTGTTTCCCCCAAATATATTCCTGAAATACTCTCCCATCACAAATGACGCCATATTTAAGATGCAGTTTCGTTGTATTTGTGTCTGTATTGGAAGAACGGATTGTAAATTCACCACCAAGGCATCATCAGAAGACAACAAACAAAATGTCTGGGATCTTTTTATCCATAAGCAGAATAAGATAAAACTAAATATGTCATTGATGTGATGTCTCAAGCACCTTTTGTCCCATCAGGGTAAAACTACATCATTCAGCATGTCTGTAGTCATTTTTTCTGGGGTTTTTTCTCCTGGTGAAAAGCAGTGGAGGCTGCAGGAACATCCAATAGATATGGAAGTTGCACCACACTGGAGGGGAGTTTTAAGAAGACTCACACATACACAGCTATTGTATACACATGGTTTTCCTCATTTGAATATGCACACATTAATTACCCAGAACCAAGGATGCAGAAGTCAGCAGCCGTTGCTAAAACACACACACGCAGACACACGAGCCAACATAACTGGAACGTACTCGGCTACCTGACTCTCTCAGGCATCTTGTAGAGGACATGAGGGTCAAATTAAACAATATTATTCTCTTCCTCTCTGCGTGTGATGTGTGGAAATATGACAACAACAGCTAATGAGGCAAATGATATATCTCCCTCATGTGTGGGCTTCTATCCCCCCCGATCAGCCACAGAGGCCAAAAATGGGACTCGGTTGGCAAAGCCCCTCCAATTTCCCTTCATCAGATTGTATGTTTGTGCAATATTATCCAAAATAAATAGAGGCGGGGCGGAGAGGGGAAAGCGACGGTTAAACGCTAATTCAATATGTTTCCGTCCTGTCAATCAGGTCCCACTGATTAGCAGCAGCTTATTCATTCTAAACGTATTGTCGCAGCCTTTTGCCAAAATATAATGCCATCCCTTCTTCACGCGTGGTCGGCCGGGGCTGCGGCGCCGTGCTAAGTCAGCGCTCTAGTTAATAAGTCCTTTTCATTAAACAAGTGTTCATTAAACATTCATTCATTCACTCATCCTCATTTGCATTTTCTCATCATGAAAAACATTCATGAAACATTCATTTGTTCACTTGTTCTCATTTGCACAGTTTCCAGCGCATTCTTCAAGGAATGAATAGAGGCCGAAATAGGCGGCGAGGAGGAGAGGAGGAGGAGAGGAGGTGAGGAGGTAGTTATTACTCTATTTGAACAATCTGTCCTGTAAATGAAAGTAGAAATTAGATTACGTTTCCTCTCATCATTATGTAGAGGCACTCGCCATGCAACAGAAGAAAAAAAAAAAAAAAAACCCAAACAAACTGTGTTGCACAATGCAGGGCCGCGATATGAAAACGAATCATCTCCAATATCAAAGCACGCGCAGATTGGAAATTCATTCATGGCTGTGCTTGAATAACATACCTGCAAAAACACGTCCCATTTTGAAGATGATGTGACTGGATAACGGTCACGCCGCTCCACTCCACGCGGCCGCCCGGTTCTCCAGTCATAAATATTGCAGCGATACACAATGAGGTCACACTCACAACATTTCATTGTGCCTTTTGATTTTCATTTTATTTGATCCGCACTGTATCAAGCTCCTCTTAATACCGACTCCCCCCCCACCACCACCTCTCTCTCTCATGAACAGGCGAACACATCAAAGACACATTCAACAAATCCTGTGTGAAATACAGCAGCTTTGTTCCACACAACGCTGCTCTGGGTACAACTCCCAGTACGTACAGTACGGCTACAGAACGTCAATGCGATGAATTGAACACCGATGATGCAGCAGCGAGAGATCATCTTCATCCGTCTCTAACCCTGGGAGCATTTTCCATCTTCTAGCCTCTCTTCATTACCTTCTCCCTCCTTTGCTTTTAACTTGTGCCGTCAGGGGAGACATCAATCTGAGTGACAGGTTGTGTGATCCTCCTCCTGGGCTTGGTGGGAGAAGGAGCGCTGTCAACATAAATATCCTTCCTGGATTCGCGGCGGACACGGAGCAGTCGTGGCCACCATGAATCTTCATCCGTGATCACAGGCTGGGAAACATGAGCCCATCAGAATGGCTGCAAACCATCGGCATCACCCGCGAATGCCACCCTCGACCCCGGTGTGATCAATACTGTCAGGTTAGAGCTTGTTCTGGATTGTCGGCCCATTTTTTCCCCCACTACAGATAACATAGACAACATGTCATGTCTTCCAAGACTGATATTCATGTACAATAAAAATGGCATTTTGGGTATTTTTTTATTTATTTCTTTGAAACTTTTGTACAAGGTGCGATCAACAAGTTTCACGCAAACCTGCAGGAGTTGCTTTGTGCAGCAATACACTGCCCCCACCACGCCTGGAGATCCAGCAACTGGAACAAAACTTGAACTTTTAAATAGCACCTCTGCATGCATTTGGATCTAGAGGTCTTGGGTTGAACAAACCCTAAAGCTTTCCTCATTCCAGGTCCAACCAATTCATGAAAAGTAAAACCTAGAGGAGCCATTCAAAGAGGGCAGACCTCCACCAAGGCCAACAGTCCGTTCTCCAATGACATGTGAATCCACAACCACACCCATCATGAATATCTGGATATTTTCCTTTGAATGCTCCACCTTTATGGTCTGCACTTTTATCCAAACCCCTTTACAATGTGTTTCTCATTCATCCATTCACACACCAATAGCGACAAAGCTGCCATGCAAGGTGCTGCCTGCCATTGGGAGCAGCTTCGGGTTCAGTGTCTTGCCCAAGGGCACTTGGACTGTGGAGGGGCGGGGGACCTTGCGATTGGAGGACAACCACTCTACCACCTGAGCCACAGCTGCCCTTAGTTTAATGAAAATGGACTCAGTAGTTTTTACGTAAGCCTGCTAACAGATGAACAAACATATAAACCAACAAACAGCGCTAAAAACACAACTTCCTTGTTGGAGGTAATTACAACAAGTGGCCAAAATACCTCCTAAAGCAACATCTGACAGGTGAAGCTTCTGCATGAAGGTACTTCCACTTATTTCTACTCTGATGACAATCGATGTCATAATACAAACAGAACAGTCAGTTGCTTATTTACACATTTGCACAACTTTAGCTGCACTATTCAGTGTCCTTTTAGCACTGTTTTGGTCTCCACCAACTGTCTCGCTAACGGCTAAACAATCCACAGTGTTCTCCAGCTAGTGGCCACCTGTGTCTGCAATGCATTTCCAGAAAACTGCTTTGTGTTGAATCAGGAGTCAAGACTGAAACAGTGAGTGAATGAATGAGTGGATGTTTTATTTACATGACCGATCCTTCGTGGGATTATTAAGACGCATTGACTAACAACAAACCAAATATCCAAGCTTCATGTAACATCAGCATCTTCCAAGCAAAGACATAAACCAGATAGAAAGACAAAACAAATATACAAATAAATGCACCAACACAGCCCCCTAGACCCAAGACACATCACATAAACCCAGACAAAAATACTACATCTCCATTCATTAATCCCAAACATTTGATATTTGGTCCAGTTCATATCTAACAGCCCATATATACTGAACAGAGTCTGAAAAGAAAAATATCCAGAAAATGTATTATCTACATCATCACAAAGGTGCTTAATTAAAGCCCCACTCTCAAAACCTATTACATGTAAATCACAAACATGATTTTTTTATAAACATTACTCATCATTAATCATGTTGTAGAGAACAAATCTAAAATGAAGAGGGCTTCCACCTCGTTTAGCTCCCAATATTTACAGATTATTTCATCTTTAGTCACTGCCTCTGTAGCTTCCGGTTTCAATGGAAAGTGATTTAAAACAGGGAAGATGCTGAACACAAAACCTAAACACTAAGAAATGCTTTAAGTTGCAGCAGGACTGAGGGGATCTGCAGAGTTGGGTGATAATTATATGTGGATGTGTCATGAAAGGGAACACTTTTAATAATGCATGCCAGCATTTGAACTACTGTAAACCTAAAAATACGGACTTGTGCATCTGTAAAGTTTTATTTTGTTTTCTTTACTCAGTCTGTGTTTTGTCACTGATCTCCTGCCAAGAATGCAAAAACATCTTCTTCACTAAACACTGTTGAGCTGTAGTTCAGGTTCGGCTTGTAACTGTTAGTATTTTGGGTCTTTTACCACTTTTTCCCTTCACTTTCCACTTACATCACATTACCATGCTGCTACTTTGGCATCTTTAATTTATATGTAGTCATTTTTCAATTATACACCCAGATGCACACACTGACATTAACGTTGCAGCTCAGTGGGGAGTGAAAAACCCTGGGGCCACATTTGTTAAAGAAACTCTGGCACAAACACTGCTTCTGTGACCAAAGTCACAAAGTTAGTTAAGAAAAAAAAAAATCCCAAACAAATTTATTTCCGAGCATTAGTTCCCCCTAAACCCTTGACTCCTGTTTGTAATGATAAACCATACATTTTAGCAGCAGTTAATGACCCCGAGGACTCTGCTTTGTTAAACCAGTTTTGGTGCAGAGTTTGTCTGCAAAATGACGCAGGTAGTTTTAAATCTGTGCTGAGGTTAAAAGATGCACCTCAGCACCAGCGCTGCATCTCTCTCTCTGCCTCCCGTTGCTCGGCCACGGCCTGCAAAAGCAGATGCAGCTTATTGCACTCCGTCTTCCTCCCTGGGACGTTATTAAAGATCACAGCAGATAATCGCTGTGGTATCAGGCCGGATGGCAGGTTAAGGCCGCACAATATCACTGCACAAGAGTTCTCCTGGGAAATACTCGACGGGCTCGTGGGATGTGGGTCCGTGGGTCCGGCGACTGTTAGCAGATAACGCTGCGCCGCCAGCCGAGGTTTCAGAGGGATTAAAAGTGCATTTTGTGCATCCAACACGACCAAAAAAACAAAGACGGGATTAGAACCAGCTGCTGATCCCGACAAACTGACTGACAGGCCCTTTAATGTGGGCAGGACTACATGTAAGCTGCTAATGTATTCTATAGGCTGTTAAATGCTTCTTCATATCTAATTAGTGTTTAAATATTGAGTATTTCGTGTTTAATTATTCAGCTTTTGAGTGGTAGATACTGGAGAAAACTGACAGCCGTCTTCTGTGATTAGCTTAGCTTAGCACAAAGCTGGGAAATGGGAAACAAATTGGTTGGAAAGTTGATTAAAAATATTTCTAAACCTTAAGAAATAACAGGTTATAGTTTGGCAAATTGTGATGTTTTACAGTTGAGTTTTTATAACCATTTTAAATAGAAATATAATGTGTTAATGAAAGAGCTTTGCGGCAGAGATTTGCCCCAGTTTCCCCAGGAGAGCTTTAAAGATGAAAAGATTGTAATAAATTAGTAACCACCTGGTTTGATAATTGATTAATCAATTAACCATTAACTAAGTCTAAATTATTGGATTCCGGCTCGTTAAATATGAATGTTTAGTGGTTTCTTTTCTCCTCTGTGACAGTAAACGGAACATTTTTGGGTTGTGGACAAAACAAGACCTTTGGAGATGTTAACTTAAGCTTTAGGGAAACACTGAAAGACATTTTGTTTTTTCTATTTTTTGACAGTTTATATGTCGAACAAGAAAATCATGAGCAGATTAATCAACAATGAAAACCATCAGTTGCCACAAGTCTAAGCTCAGCTAAGCAAACTGGCTGCTACCTCCTTAATACAAGGCTTCAGCGAGATATTAATGTGAATTTAGCTCATAAAAATAGTAGAAAAAGTCTCGTATAACACGTAGCAGTTACAAACATTGAGTGTTTAATTCAGCTTTTGAGAGATGCTCGTGATAACTGACAGCACAATTGTGTGATTAGCTTAGCTTAGCACAAAATCCTCATCCTAAACCTGAAAAATTAACAGGTTACATCCTGTTTAATTGGTATTTGTCACAGTTTGGTTTGATTACAGATACGTGTTAATGAATGAGCTTTAGAAGCAGAAGTAGTTATTTTCCTGTTTTGACTAGCGTTCCAATCAATCAATTAATTGATTAGATGTCGACTACAAAGTAGTCGTCAGCTGTTTTGCTCATTGATTAGTCATTTTAAAGTCTAAATTCTCTGATTTTGGCTTGTTAACTATTCATATTATCTGATTTCTTTCCTATTTTGTGACGATAAACTGAATATTTTTGGACGAAACAAGACTTCTGAGGACGTCAAACAGACACTTTTCACCATTTTGTGCCATTTTATACACCAAACGACTAATGAATTATTTATTCACCGACTGTAACCACTAGCTGCTGCCATAGTTTCCAGTCTACGCTTAGCTAAACAAACTGCTACTTCCTTAACACAAGGCTTCACCAACAAATGTGTGTGAATTCATATTTATAGCAGAGAAAGTCCCGTACACCACCCCTAGCAGTTACAAATAGCCACCGTGTTTTACCACAGCGCACATTCGTGGGGATTTGCAACTATGTTCCCTGCATTTAAATGACCTTCCTTAACTCCAGAATAGCGACTGAAAACATGTCATTCTTGTCGGTGGAAAACACAGGGTGTCTGCCTATCTGTGAGGCTGAGCGAGGCAGCTTATCAGTGGGCTATCATTGTCTGAGCCACAGCCACGGACACCTGCTCTGCAGAGTCACACACAGGCAGGGGAGGAAGCCACCTGAATACAAATCAGAGCGGGCTGTCGAACAAGAGGAGGGGAAGAATGATGGAGCAAAAGCGAGGCAGAGGGAGACTGCAGGCTTCGGTTAGGGAACTAGAAACAGTTAATTAGTGAGGATGCTCATAATGCTATCCATGCTAGCGCCTCCCCTCCCCTGCAAAACGGCATCCTTTCTGACTGCAGGTGCCGAAGTGAAACCACGGCTCTGATGGAGTCACGCAACAAGCTTTCATTTAGGACTGCCACTTCATTCATACCGTATTGATTTTTCATCACAAAGCTTTTACATTATTGATGAATATGTGTCAAGAAATCGTTGTACTGACTAATGGTGCAGTGGTTTCTCTAACAGCTGCTTCATTTTGTGCACAAAGACCAACCGCGCGGATATGTGTTTTTTTTTTTTCTTGTTTTTTTTTTTAGGGAATTCACATCCAAACTGTTAGTTGTTTTGCTTGCCCGGGTTGCGTAACGACCACAGCTGACTCATAAACACAGCAAACCTCTAATTAATATTTTGTTGAGTACCCGAAGCAAGGTCATTATCACAACACTTCAGTTATAATCACGGCTGCTCAGCGTTGACGCTGTACAGGCAGAGGGAGAGATATAAATATTCTGTTCGTCTTGGTGAAGGCTGTTTGACTTGAAACTACAGCCTCTGGTAGGAAATTAACAGACTGAAGCAAATGGAGAAACCAGTTTATGACCTCTGATGTCTTTTTCGATGTCGGAGGGAAGAGGAAGGCTTCACATTACCACAAACAACAAAGCTTTGTATGACAGAGTCTCAAATGAAGGTTTTGGTTCAGCTGCCAGTGGCAGGTCAGTATAAAATATTTACTATCCCGAGTTAGTTTTGGAATAAATTCGCATTAATAAACCACTGAACTTGTTTTCCATGTAGTAGCATGTTGGAAACCAACAGCAGTAATTCCTCATCCAAAATCCATCCATTCATCATCTATACACCTCTTAATCCTCATTAGGGTCATGGGGGGCTGGAGTCTATCCCAGCTGACTCAGGGTGAAGGCAGGTTCACCTGGACAGGTAACCAGTCTATCACAGGGCTACACTTAGAGACAGACAACCAAACACACTCACATTCACACCTACGGACAATTTAGAATCACCAACTAACCTCAGCATGTTTTTGGACAGTGGGAGGAAGCCGGAGAGATGCTGCACGGGGAGAACACACACAGAAGTATCCTGGGCGTCTTAAGCAGCATGCGAACCGGGTATCTTCTTGCTGTGAGGCGATGGTGCTAACCACCGTGGCACCGTGCAGCCCCTCACCCAAAATATAAAAAACTTTCACTGCATCGTCAAAATGAAACAAACTGCCTCGACGCTATTGGAAAATTAGCTGTGTCCAGTCATCCAGGTCATGGTTATTCTCGTAGATTAATCGTGGCAACTGGACTTGCTTGAGTTCCTTGAAGACGTTCCACCTCTCATACAAGAGGCTTCATCAGTTCTGACTGACTAGTTGGGAGTTCCAGATACTGATATCCTTAAGGAGCCGTTAAAACCTGAGTTTCGGTTTCAGTTGGGGGTTTGTTGCTCCTCCCCCTCGTTATGTTTAAGAGATACATAAAAGTGCATCTTAGCTCTACTATATGACTGACTAGACTTACAGTAGAACGGATTTCTGCTTCAAGGTGCCATCAGAAAGTCCATCAGACTTCAACCGCCATCTACTCCAAGACACCGTTCCCAACGCTGCTGCCACGCTTGGACCTAAACTGTGTCAAAACAGCGACCCTACGACTTGAGTTTAATTTCAGGGAAAAAGGAAGAAGTCCCAGGGAGTCTAATTTTATGAGCAGGGTGGGTGGTGTTGAGTGATGAGTGTTGTGTCAAAGAACCTACGCACAATTGCTATATTGGATCACCCACATACAATTAGCCTCAATTTAGGTTGTTTGCGCCAAACGTCCTCCCTCAGACACCTCATGACATTAATAGAACCTGGTGTCAAGAATCTGAGCCTTGAGGGTGAGTTCATGGTGCACAACCTCATGAATGTAGCAAAAACGACAGTCATGCACCTGACTTGATGCACGCCGTCCAGTCTTGGACACTGTTGGCTTTTCAACTGTATAAGCTGCCGTCTCTTCTCTTGGTGGTAGCTGCAGACCCACCTCTTGACACAACTAATTTGTTGATGTATTTTGAGATTGAGTCCTCAGGAAGACTTACAACCGCTGTGGCAGAAGCTAACCGTGACCCTAAATGAACAATAAACTGTTAATTAACTTCTTTCTCATCAAGAAATCAAATTAATGATGCCATGTCAGATAGTAATGATATTCACATTGTTATCGATGCAGTTTGGCTCCAGAGAGGTCAGAGCTGTTTGGATAACAGGTTCAGACTGAAACATCTTAACAATTACTGAATGC
>NW_007577731.1:3019646-3024823 GCF_000690725.1 Stegastes partitus | reverse complement strand
CTCTATATGCTTCCACTGTAACTGCTTATAAAAGTTTAACGTGTTCCCAGCTGTCTCAGTAAGCATCGCACTGCAGAATTTATGCACCACTGTGTGTTTTTTGGATGCTGTTTTTGCAGACAAACTCTCTCCGGTTTAGGAAGCAAAAGGAGGATTTAGCTCTTTCCAGACGACGTCTTTTTCCGTCTCCGGCGTTTGCATTCTTGGAGCAAATGTGACGGGAGGCGGGGTAAAGATGACAGAAGTTAACAGGAAGAGAGATTTCAAACTGGAGATCAAATTAACGGTTAAATTTGAATCTGGGATGTCTTGAAATTGGTCTTTTTGTCTGAGAACGAAACAAGAGCGACTACGAATGCAGCCAATTCAGAGATGAGAATGCAAATGTTAGCATGCAAAAACTCAACATTATTAGACATTATAACTGAGCTAAGTAAGCAACTAAGCAGCAGCATGTTGGGATGGTGAATACATGAGCATGTGGCTCAATGTGCAGCATTACAACCTCAGACTCTGACAGCTCCTGTAGTGTGAGAGCTCATTAAGCAGCTTTATATCCTTCATGTAAGTCATCTATATTGCATGTTTTCAAGCTTCAACTCCCCCTGCCACATTTTTCCCTCGTTTTCACTGAAATTTACCCACGATTGTCAGATTTTATAGTTTTATATCAGCTCAAAACAATCTCAACTCAGTGTGTTCTGTCTGCAGCCTTCCATCACATCACACAGGCATTCATCAGTTATTATAATATTACAATAAGCTTCAATCTGACGTGATGATCAAACACAGAGTGAAGCAATATGTGTGACACACATTGTCCTATTTGTATTTAATCAGTGCTAGTAGTAACCAGTACTAAATTTTTCATTGACATGGAAATTAACTTAACAAGGTCAGGATTACCGCAGAGATTAATTCATTTAACCAAATACAAGGATCCCAAAACACACAACGCAGCCTGATACTCGCCTGTTCTTTTTAACAGTATTAGCTGGTACAAGCACACCATGACCATGAACCTTAATCTCAACCAATTTTCCAGAACAAACACAATGTCACCTACCGCAAATGCAAATCCTCCTATCATCATCATCTGAAAAATTCATTAAAACCCCCTGGCCCTACCCCTACCTGTCTTCACTAATGGCATGTCACATGCATAATGTATGAGAGTAATCTAAAATTATAGATTTCGTAATGCGGATCCACCTGTGTTACAAAACACAGAGGGGTGCTGTTAATACTCTCTGGCATGAATTTTAATTTCAAAGCGGATACACTTGCATGGAGTCACCTGATCAAACATGTCAAACCGAACCAGGCCTCGGTGACAGTGAAGCCGCGGGGGACCCAAGGGGCAAACCGGGCTTCCCTCCCCATCACTTCATCCTCAGCATTGATTTGATGTGAACTTGGACCATCTGTCCCGCGTTAATTGCACATGTGCCGCTATGTAGCCTTGTCGGTGGGCCGCACTACAGAAGGACGCGCACCAAAAATCCCCCACGGCTGCTCTTGATAGGTGAATGCGGAGGGGTTCGTTTACTCCCCAAAACAGTTGGTCACCCGTCAAACAGAAACATGAGATTCAATGACCGCGCCAAATGTGAAATCAGTAATTCATATGAGCACTCGTACACAGGGCTTTTGGCATATTTCTGCCTCTGTTGGGCAGCTGAAACAGGAAATATGGGGTGAAAGAGAGGAGTATGATAACACAGGTCTTTGGCAGGAATAGAACCACGAACGCTGTCACTGTTACCCCTGAAGCTCCTCAGTCTACAGTACTAATCTATGTGCATAATCAATCAGGAAGGGTCTGGGGATGTTCTCAATCTCAACCTTGCCTTAAAAAGCATTGTTTGTTCACTCTCCACAAATGCATCCTTTGCATTTTGTATGCAGCTTCAGAGCTGCGGTAGAGCAGGGTTGGGATTTTGTGAATAATAATAAGTGGCTAAAGGGGAGATTTAGTCAAAGTGCATTCATCTCGCTGGCTCCGCTGTGGGTGACATCGCTTTCCCCTTTCCTGCTCTCGGTCTCTTTTCCTCCGCCGCAAACAAGCTCTCACAGAAAACGGCAGTGGCGTCCCCTCTGACTTTAATATTACATGGTCGAGATAAGGGGGAACGCAGGACACGAGTGATGAGAAGATATTTTGATGTCAAATGATCAGGGACGATCCCGGAGCAGGGAGGTGAGTTCGATCGGGCCGGAGAGACCGAGAAGGAGAGCAGAGGACGGGAAAGAGGCAAGAAGGCAACGAGCGCAAGACAGAGGAAACGAGACGAAAGAGCAGAGATGTGAGAGTGGAAAAAGTGAGAGCAAAAGTGCAGGAAGAAGAGAGAGTGTGAATGAAAGAGAGATGTAAGACGGAGGAGAGCCTGTGATCTTCTGTCTCTCAACAGTGAGAAGAGGAACAAGGCCGTCCTGATGGAGCAGGGGATTTGGAAGACAGAAAAGAGCCATTTCCTGGTCTTGACAGGTGTCATGTAGAGTTCCATTGTGCATGATGCTGGCTTTCTGACACACATATACAGACGTTCAGCTGAAGTGAAAATGCCAATTCTTCACAGTACTGTACTCGTCTGGGTCGCCTTACAGCAGGGCAAAATTTGGAGGGCGTATTTTCTGCCGGATGCACTTTTGGATGTTGGTTAATGTGATAATGCAGGTTGTATGTTGGTTCTTTAAAGCCCAGTTGAAATCCTATTCCTTATTTCAGTCAAAAATAATGTCATGATTTTGATATTCATGGTAAATAGCTTTTATTTTTGTTAGTATAATAAACAAACGCCTACAAAAAAAAGCCCATCAGCCATTGGCAGACGGTGTTTTGTTTGCAGAGCTACTGAATAATAACAAGCATCTAAACCCAACGGACAGGTTTTTAGGCTGCTTAATGTTAAAGGTGGAGTCTGCGATTGTGGGGAAAGATTGATATTAAGCCAGTAAGCATATGTAGATGGCATGTGCCAGATGTGTGCCTCGTCCCTTCCTCCGTTTTGTGCATGAGCATGAACATTCATGGTTGATCAGTCAAAGCCACTTTCTGTTTTTTTCCCCCCATTTACAGAGAAAACATCCACACACAGAACGGACACTGAGTTTGACAAAAGTGTGTTGGATTATAACACCACCTTTTTAGGTAGGTGATTAGCTAACCAGCCTGCAAAAACATGTTAGCATAGCATCTCACGCTGATTAAAGTTGGGTTACTCATGCAAAGTACTGCGCGCTAGTTGGATCCAAATTTAATAAAAATGCTAATACAGATCATCCAATTCATACACTGTATAGAAAAGATGGATGCACCCACTGGGTCTGAACAGTGAGTGGTGGTGACTTAAACCTGCATTCTTTCTAATGACCAGCAGGGGGCTCCTGTTGCAAAAAGATTCATAACTGTATAGAAGTCTATGAGAAAATGGTCCTACTTCTCCACTGATTTATTACCTCAGTCGACATTTCCCTAAAGAGTTATTGGTCTCGATAGCCAGTTTCAAATCTCTCTCAAAACACCATATCACTCTTTTTGTAAATTATGGTTCCAATTAGACTGAAGAAGACAATTAAAAAAAAAAAAAAAAAGTAGGTCACATCATGGCGGCTACATCCATCTGTTACATACAGTCTATGCTACAGTGATTTAGCTCAGCCGCCCCTCTGCATTCTGATTCATAAGAAAGATGGGCTACTGGAATAGTCTGTCTGCACAACCTAGTTGAGGATAATGTTTTAGAGGGTTGGAGTGTAAGCCACAACATTATCATGATAAAGCTAACGGAGCTAGAGCTAAACAGAAGGTTTGCTCACATTCAGAGCTTTGTGACGATACAGGGTCAACCGAGGTTCACCAAACACCTGTCACCTGCCTACATCTGGCTAATGGGCTCTCAGGAAGCTGAAAAGTTGGAATTTTCTCAACTTTACACCACAAGTTAGGTTAAGCAACAGAACCCAATCCAGTTGAGCGATGCACGACGGCACACCATTTAACTTGACTGAGAAATGAGACTAGAACACTGAGACCTGTACATGTGAATCCTGCTGTATAGGCAGAGAAAGCAAACCCTCTGTTGTGCTGAACAGCTGCTTTCTACGAGCCAAAAAATTAATATCGCAGCCCTTTACCCAACTATCAAAGACCGTCCTAGCTGGGTAGAAAAAAATACACATTTCTGTTCTGGTTTCTCGTGTCTTTGTTCTAAGGAGGGCACAAGACATGCAATTTACATGAACAATACATGTACAATATGGGATAAAAGACAAAAAAACAACATGTAATTTAAGTTCATTTGGACTCTCACAAGCCTCTTCTGAAATACTTCACTACAACCCGACTCTTTAATGCTAAACGCACTGGGGGAAACCTGCCTAATGAAGCTGTGCCGTCCTTCCTGTGCATGTCTGACAACACAGCGTGCAACACCATCTCTGCTTCCACAGCAGGAGCAGCAGAGGATGCCAGGCACCTCTCCTGAGAAACAATTAGCCGTGAACTTTAGAGGAGAACAATGATTAGCATGTGTGCACACGGATGGGGGGGAGAACTTGAGTCCCCTTACTGTTGAGCCCTTACATAATCAGACGCTGAATTACATAACATTTTGAGCTCTCATCCCCAACCCCACCGTCGCCTCACATCACCCGAATCATCCACACACACATAATTTTTTTTTTTTTCTTTTTTCCCTCTACCCAGCGCTTTTTGATTCGATTTGTCTTTCCTTCAGTGGAGTAACCTCATTTTGGATCGCTGGGCTAATTAAAGGGCTCACAAACCAGAGTAAGAGCCCGCCATATGCTCTCGCTAACAGTAACTCCGGAGTGTCACAACCTGGAGCAATCAGACATACTGTATCTGTTAGAGCAGAACTAAAATACATCACAGCCTTCTGCTGCTCACCTCACCTAAACCATAAAATCCCCTTGAATCTCCTTTAACTAATATTATTTTAATGAGACTCATACTGTGTTTTTATGATCCATAAAAGATAATTGCGCAAAAGATGTGTGCTATTTTTAATTTTCATTGCCGAGGAAATCAGGGACAAAAGTAAACATAAGAGACAAAACTCCAATTAACACGGAATAATGGAGTTAGTGGAGAGACGAGGAAACAAAGTTAGGAAGAAATAAAGAGGTTCTAATAATACAATACAATAAAAAAA
>NW_007577731.1:3007231-3019364 GCF_000690725.1 Stegastes partitus | reverse complement strand
TTTTATAAGCTGAAAGACGCATCATGAGCAAAACAAGCCGTCTTTCTACCAAGCAAAAACACAAATTCAGACTTTGACGGTTTCACACATCCAATAAATCAATCCTGTCAGCCTTCAAGGTGTGACTTTCTGTGTCATTGTTCTCCAGAATCAGTTTCCAGTTTGAACATGTACGGCTAAAATCACTGCAATATTACAGCTTTCCATTGTGTAGCGCAGTCATTTCACAGTGTTTGAGGAGAGTCACGGGTGAGCTGGTGTGCTCGAGCTTCAGCAAGCGATGACGGGTGGATGGAGATGAGACGGAAAACAACTAAATGTGTGACTTTCATGCACAGAGAAGAGTTTTAAGAGGTTTTAAATTCAAAAACCAGGATCCTTTCCAGACATGTCTAAAGATATTAAAAAAAACAATATATAAAACATATCAGACTAATTTGCTCTGAAGGTGACTGTGTCTGAGTTCAAATGACATCTGGAAGCATCACACTGAAAAATCCAGAATCTACAAATAGGCAAATATTGGTAATTTGTCCATCCGTCCATGTTTGTGTTTCAAGCTAAATCAGACTTCAACACTTGTGATCTTGGTCCAGCTCACACTTACACACCTTAAACTGTTTAATTTTATTTGAGCTCAGAGAAACTCTCAGCAGATGAATCTGAAACCAGTTTTCAATCTGTAGAGTAAAAGTCTATTTTTCTACTAGTTTGATGTTCTTGCTTTTTACTTGAGTGTTTCCATTTTATGAGGCTTTATACCTTACAGGGGAAATATCATACTTTCTACTCCATCTGACAGCTTAAGTTACTTCCTTACACTACAATAGAGAAATCCTTTAAAGATTGAACCAGTGGCTTCAAACATTTTTGATTTCTGACGTCTTACAAAATCTAGCCAGCGTCTCGTTTCAGGTGTCCAAGAGTTTCACCAAATAGCGAACTTTCCCTTTAAACTTCTCACGTAGTTTCATTACAGTAAATGTTCAAACAATCCAATATCTCGCAGAAATCAGATTAGGAAAAAAAGTCCACAAACTGAACTTTGTTGTCCCTGTATATGAAACTGACAGGGACCAAACCTGCTGCTAATACTTCTGTACTTCTACTTAGGAAGGACTTCTCATATATAATATTGCCATACTTGTACTTTTACTTTAGTAAAGGATCAGAAGTATATTGAAATATGCATACAAATGTACTTGTTCTTCATGTCTGAAGGTGTCTAAAGGACTCAGTAATGGTGGTAGGACAGTGGCTGTTCCCCACCTCTCACTTTAAAGTTCTACTAATTAGATTAATTAGTGGAACAGAACAGCTTAACTTCACTACAAAACCACACAAGACAAGACAGAAGAGAATCATGGTCATCAATTTGGCTATATACAGTTTAAATTAGAAAAACACAAAAATATATATCATAAACAAAAGACCATTAAATCAACATAATCCAAAGTTAAAATCAGAGACAGAAAACAAAAAAACAAAAAGAATTAAAAGCTCCTTGATTAGGAAAAACCTTCCAAACAGTGCCAGTTTAAGCAATGATCATTTCGGTTTATATGAGTATAGCTTATGCGTTTTACTTTATTGCATTAACTTTCATTGTTTCAGTGCACTTCAGTTCAGTTTAAAGTAGTTTGGGTCTGTTAATGTGAGTTATGGGAGAGTTGGTGAGAAGCTATCTAGTGCAGGAGAGACCAGAGTGAGGGATCAGGCACCCTGAGCTCAGGAAAGGAAAACAGGAGAAGCCTGGAGATCTGGCCAGAAAAAATACAAGACTTATCTTAACCGGGGTCCAGCAACATCCAGGCAGTCGTCTGAGTAGCTGAAGAAGTAGCAAGAAGTTTCATGTGGACCAGGAAATGTGTCCAGCTGGTTCTGGATTCCAAAACTACTGTGTTTACTTCAACATATTACTCTCCTGAGAAAAAAATGGACCAGAAGGTGGAACGTTAATCTTAAGGTGTCCCCCCCAACTCTCTCTATTGTTCTTCATGCTTCCTTTGTTAGCAGCAGCTCGGCCCACAGGTGTCTCCTATTTATCACCTCACTTCCTGCCTTTCCTGCCAGGTAGAAGAAAAAATAAAAGGGCCATTCTGTCCATTTTTTTTTTCCTTCTGCGACATTGTGTTGGTATTTTATATATGGGGTGAGCTAGAGTTTGCAGCTATTTTCACTGTCAAATAATCTGCTTGTTATTTTCTTGGTTGGTTGTTTGATCGATAAAATGTCAGAAAATGTCAACAAAAAAAAAAAGTTTATCAGTTTTTTTTCCAAAACCCAAGATTATGTCCAAAAGCCCACAGACATTCAGAAAGAAATAAACCAGAAAATGTTCAGTTTCACAAAGCTGGAGTCGGATGACTTTCACTTTTTTTTTTCTAAAATGATTACTCGAATCATTTAATTAACATAATAGTTGGTGATTAATTTACCAATTAATGGATTAATGGTTGCAGCTCCAATAGAGAGGTTTTGTGCCGACAGCAGACGTGAACATGTTTATCTTCCCTTTTAAAAATACCACAGACAGTACGGAGGATAAATAATCATCACAGAACTATAATACGCTTTCATAAAAACTACAACCTGAAAGCTCTTTGTCCAGATCTCTAAATATATAGAGATTTATTACAAATTCAACTGCAGTCACTGTTTTATATAAAGTAGAAAGCTATTTCTTTTTTTTTTTTAAATACATTTTTAAAACCCACCGCTGTGCTAAAATCAAAGGAAATGGACAAAACACAACATGAACATTGGGCAAAAATCTTTTTTAAAAAACTCTTTAAAACTTATTGGAGTAGAAGAAAGAGCCTAAAAGTGTCTTAAGGCGCTCAGGAACAGAAAGTTGTTAAGATCAAACAGCAAGTGAGATTTTACATCTCAGACTTCTGAAAGAAGCTCGGCTGGTGTGATGTTGACTTCCAGCAGAGCGACTCGCTGCTCTGTGTTTTTTTTGCTGCGGGGTTTGAAAGCACAATGCGGGGCCATCTTCACATGGAGAGCTGAAGAGTAATTAAGTACGCTCAGCTGTTAATTTCATATAACCTAAAGACCTCCTCGCAACCTATTTAACTCCCTGTCAGCGGCGAGCAGCACCCGGTCACTGCTCAGCGGTGCTCAGGAGACTCAGGAGAGAGTAAATAGAAAAGAGAAAAGAAAAAAAAAAACTGAAGGGCAAATAAAGAGAGGTGGAGGCTTTTCTCTCATATGTACAACTCATATAATGAGGGTCACAGCGCCCTGGGCGATCCGACTGTACAGACAGGGAAAATAATTTCATTCATGAAGGAGGGAGGGAGGAGTGGTAGCTTTTCCATATCAAAGAGGGATGGGAGCATTTTGTTTGAGAGGCACATTTTCAAATTCTACAAATTCATTATTCTCCTTTTGATTAAAATTCCAAGCGTCTGCCCTGCCTCTTTGACTGATTGGGGTGTCGAGGGGGTTTTACAGACAAAGGTACCAGATTCGGCTCCTCCAGGCAATTGCTGACTTCGAGTGTTAAGCGCAGCGGGAATCTGTGGGGATGAACTGTGCAAAAAAAAAAAAAAAAAAAAAGTTCAGACAGCAAATCCCAAATGCATAGAGAGGTTCATGTTCCTTGTACAGCTGAGAGACACAGCGGTGTCAGACAGAAGGCTTATGTTTTAAGTTTGATCCTTTTCTGTGTCACGGTGCCAGCCTCGGAGGCTGCGGCGGCCTTAGCGTGGCGCCACTCGACTCCTCCGCAGGATCTCCACTCACCAGAGCGACTGTCTATCAGATCAGACGCATTAAGACGCTAATTGTCCCCCTTGGGTTTGGGCTGTTCATTATCTGAGCCGGTGCACAAAACTCAGTGGAGCGGGAGCAGGAGCGGGAGGCCGCGGCGGGCTGACACATACGAGCGTGGTCAGCAGCAGCGTAAACCACAAAACAGGCATCAACGCAGACAGCCTGTGGTCGTGTCGGGCTTCCAAGCTGTGCACGGTTTCCCTTCTGTAAACAGGAAATCCCTCTGTGAAATTGCCAGCCATAGTGTTGCAATTACCGGCTACAGTTTGAAGCTTTTTTTTCTCTTTCGTTTTCTCTCCCTCCCTCTCTCTCTCGTCCTTTTTGCTGAGCACATAACCTGCTAGCAACAATATTCTAATTCACTTTTGTCTGTCTCTTGAATGATAAATTTTGCAAAAGGCCCAGACTGGATGAAAAAAAAAAAAGCTCTTTCACCCCTCAGGAAAGCCAATGTTTGCCTTGGTTAGGTGTATTGTTAACATTACACTGTGCCCGCTCGTCCGTATTATCCACTAACTCCTAATTCTTTGCAAAGAGTGACACCCTCTTTTCAGCGAGGAAAGAAAAAACAAACCCTTTTTTTTCAGTCTTCTAGTGGCAGCAGGAGCCCCGCTGGAGCCCGTCCAGGCTGAGATGTATTGGCAGGTGAACATTTAATACCATTCACTCTTCCCCAGTGAACACACAACAACAGAACCCTGCCCCCCCTCCTCGTCCCTCTTTGAGCTCCAACAAATAACTCTCCTCTTCACGGCCAACGTGTGTCTTTATTTCCGCACACAATTGAGTCATGATGGGATTACCCATTGTGTGTACAGCTGCAGTCACAGGATTAGGGATGACTAGGGATGATGGCAGAGAAAACACAGTTCCGACCAACTACACAACACCAGGCACTGGGCGCCACAATTGCCAGTATTTGGAAAGCTGCTCCAAAGACCTGAGATCACACGGCGAGTATTATCAACAGATGATAACATTATTATTTATTCGATGAAAGATACGAGAGAGAAGACAACAAACCGACTGGTTCTAATATGCTGGATGTGTTCCTGAACGTCTGAATGTGGATGCACTTTTTGTGGTTCGCGTGAGAAGGCAACACGTTTCCTCATCACAACCTGTCAGGTTTCTCCTCTCTGCTGTTCGTACCTTTGGTGACAACAATCACGTATTTGCGACCGTGGGCGTCTGCGTGCCTGCGTGCTCAAAGCAGAGGAGGCGAGCGGCGACTGTCAGAAGTGACACGTGATGACTGGGTTTGCAAGACACACCATTATCACGACTCTCGCACCTCCAGGCGAGGACGCGTGCGCGGCGAGCCCAGCCGTGATAACAGGGTGCACCTCGTGTTCGCGCGCGCGCCTCGTAAGACGCCGGCAGATGGGCCCCCATACCGGCGGAGCAGCGCGAGCCGGCGTCATGGGAACAATGACTAGCAATGCTGTTATTACACCTCACTACAAAGTGGTAATTTACTGTAATTTTAGTCAGTGTCACAACAGCGCTGATGTGCATTTCAAACGCTGTCATGTTTTTCGGAGGCTGTGAGGCTGCTAGCAGAGGATCCGCAGCTTTTCTTTTCTTTTTTTTTTTTTTCTCCTCTGATATGCACTTATGCCTCCCCCCCTCCCCCACGACCCCTGTGAACTGAAGTCACGCTGAGAGGAAGCCATGTCAAATGCGGTTGGTGCTCAGCGGGGACAGAGTCCAGACGTCCCATGCCGGCGCAAAACTGTTATCTGTGCGCGTTTGTGTGTCTCTGGAGAGTGAAAGGGGGGCGTCGGGGGAGGCGCAGTGACTCACACTGTCGATGGGAAGGGGACCGAGGGCGGAGAGAGTCACTCATCATCACACATGTGCCCACATCATCTCCGCTCATTACAGCCAATGCCACCCACACCACTAAGAGCATGCTCAGGCCCAGTTTACACACACACACACATATGGCAGCATATGAAAGAAGTAGCCTCTACATCAGTATGTCAGAGAGGCTTATCCATAATGGGCAAAGCAGCCAGTAGCAGTGAATCAAGCACTCATCCAGAGCAGCCGTCCTGTATAATACAGCACTCACAGTGAGAACAGACATTCAGAGAAAGTGGTTAAAAGCTTGCGCAAATTATCATGTTTCACTGTCTACATCCTGATGTCGGCTTTTCTTGCGTTGACATGTCACAGCGTGCGGCATTGTACGGCGCGGATTTCACAGATTGAATAGAAAACGGCAATTTTTCGACGAGTTGTTATGAGCAGACTCCTGCAGGACTGATGCCAAAATTGTAATAATACACTCGCGTCGCAGAGCGAACGCGACCGCAGTTCGTTTCTCCAACATCTAACCTGCTTGCGAGTGCAGCAGCAGTGTGATGCAGCTTATCCTCCGCGCAGATAAAAAGCTTTGGCGTGCAAATACTAAATTAGTCGAGAAATTAATTTCAACCCAGTGAACTGACACAGAAACGCACTGAACTGCTAATCTGGGAGCAGGAGGGCTAAAAAATCCTCTGGAATTTAAAGTTTAATGGATTAATGATGTCAGGGCCCTCAAGTGGATAGGACTGCAGCACAAAGTAACTCTGGAGGAATTAAATTGCTTATGGGGTATGTCAGAGAGCAACCCGAAAGAGTCTGTTAGTACGGCAGCAAACCACTTCTGCAGCCGTAACTACCCATGATGCATCACAGTTATTGTAGTCTCCCGTTTCTCTTGCTTCTCCTGGCTCTTCCCTCCACACAGCGTTGGTGAATGGTCTTATATGAGTCACTGGAACACTCTTTTCTCGCTGTGTGACGTGGCCTATTGTGTGCAAAGGGCCCACACGGGGACACGGCATCATATAAGGGCAGCTATAGCGTCACTCATCACTCAGTCAGCGAGCAGCGATTACTCACAGCCAAAGAGTTGGAATCCAAAATAAGTCATGGGCCTATTTCTGATTGGCTCCAACGCAAGAAGATTAACACTGTTTTAATGAAGTTGGACCCAAAGGCAAAAGACTGAAGTAATCATTTTGGCAGAGGGAAGTTTATTCGACAGCTCATGCTATTGTCTGCGAGCACTGTTCACATTTTAACTGTTCCATCCATGTCTCTGGGTGAAAACTGCTACAGAAGCCCTGGATGCTGATGAAAAAATTAGCACAGGGCTCGGTGCAACAGACTGAGGGTCTCTGTGGGAGCGAATATGTGCACACATGCGGCCTCAGACATGCACCGCAAACGGCCGTATACATGCAGTTACACGCACAAAGACGAGACCGTGTGGTTCACGAGGACACGAGGCTCCACGGTTTACATGAAGCTTCGTCAAATGGCTTCGATTAGGACTGCTGAAGCTTATAGGGAATCCAAATGTTTTGGATTGTTGGGTGTTTCTGTCTCTGCCTTTGTTAAGCGCTATGAGATGACTTGTTGTTGTAAATATGCGCTATACAAATAAAATTGAATTGAAAATTGAATTGAATGCAGGCAGCCTTTGTTAGGATGCAGAACGACACAGGATGCTCATCTCTAAAACCCATCTCTATAACCACCTTTCCAGTTTGGGTTCATTTACACAGCTGGGGTTGGTTGGTGGTGCACAGTCACATGAAAGCAACACGTGTGAGTGGAAACGGTAACGAGTCAGGATGTTGCGTGACTATTAAGTGCAGGACATGCACTTAACATGGTAAGGCATGTTTTAAAGCATAATGGCAGATTTCACCTCAAACTAGAGAAGAGAGTAAACATCCCATTCAGTGTCCATCAGCAGCCCCAGATTATCGAACCTTCGTGTCAAGGATCCTCACCGGTGACGAGAGGTGGGTCTGCGGCTACCACTGAGAGAAGAAGCAAGTTTTTCAAAGTCAAAGAGTTTCCAAAACAGGACAATGTCCGTCAGGTGAGGAGTGCACCAGGAGCACGCTCGTTGTTTTCTTCAGCATTCACATGGTTGTGCAGTGGAAGTTAGTCGCCCAGTGTTAGACGTTCAAGGCACTGTAACATCCAAAGGTGTTCGGAACCAACAACCTGAACTGGGGTTTACTGGCATCTATATGCTCCAATGCACAGCACCTTGATTACGCCCAGTTGTTCACTTCCCACCTGCCCTATTTACCAGATTTGACTCCCTGTGACTTATTCTTTTCCCCTGAAATGAAATTCAAGTTGATAGGTCGCTATAGACACTGTGGAGAAGATTAGGCACTTATCACAAATGGACTTCCACGCAGCATTAAAGGGGGTGCAGAGGGTCAACCGGGATGGGGGGCAAAATTTAAATCAGAGATGGTATGGTCTAAAAATGTGCCCTGTTATTCCTGCATTAAATGGTGTTCCATACGCCCCATGCAGATGATGACCTGGAGTTCACTCTGCCATCCAGTGAGGCCATTCAGAACAACAGCAAACGACTTCCAGTGTGGTTGGAAAGCAGGTTGTAGAAAGTCTTTGTCCTGATGGAGTGTAACCTAACCTAACCTTCCTTCCATGTTCAGGGTCAATCTGACCTCATTTAACATTTGACATCTCTGAATAAATTATTGACATCATGTATATTTAAAGACTTTTCTTGACTTAGCGGGAGAACTGGGTAAACATAAGATGGACATGATAGGTTTTCGATGACTTGAGCACATTTCGTATGCGTCGCTGATCTTTGGGGTCAATCTGACAACGACAGATGTAGCTGTGTAAAAAATACAAGAGAATATCAACATTTTGTATCGTCTGTTTTGTTTGTTTCAGACGATACTGACTCACTGTAACATGCAGTTTTATCGCTTTTAAAGAGAACCATACCTTTATTAGTGCGAGAGCCACACTAGGCTGATAGTTCACACAATATAGGGGAGGAGCCAGCATATAAAAGATTGAACAGCAGCCTTGTAAAGCATTTCTCTCGGTGCTCTACAGTGTGTCCTCTCTCTGTACGCTTTCTCTGCTGAATATGACCTCCAAACAAAGGTTTCCTAGCAATGAGGTTTTGTCACAGCTCTTTGATAATTCTGAGGAGGACCCGAATTTCGAGGCATCTTCCTCTGATGACAGTAAGGCACTTAGTGTTCCTTCCTGTCTCTCAGTGACTAACAGGCACATTATTTTGCAAAAATGGAAAGTTATCAGTGTCCTTCTCTCACCTTCAATGACAGGGTAAACTCATTTGGTGACTCATTTTGGTGTCTTGGTTTGTTTTCCATTGCACACATGCATATTTGAATCCGTAACACTAACAGTAGTATAAAAAAAAGTCACGAATACAGAAGGAAAACTTACTTTAATGGGTTTTTGTTGTGTCTTCTTTATAGATATGATTGAATAATTCTGTTTAATTATTGAAGTCTTTTCAAATGTTTCAAACTCTGCTTTTTTTTTTTCTCCAGGTGAAACGTAATACATGTTCTGATAACAGATTTAGTTTTTCTGTCCAAATGCTATAAGTAACAAAAATCTGTACTTCTAACAAAAAATCTTTCTTTCCATTTAGTGGCCAAACTGTGAGATTCTGTGGTGATTTGTGTGTTTTTTCGTAGTTACGTAATAGTACGGAGCTGCGACCAGAAACAGAAAGAGATTGCATTTGTAAAAATCAATAACCTGATTTAAAACCGGCCGACATTCGCTTCAGAGCCGTTCCCTCGTGCAGCGACGCAGCGCTCCCAGCGCTGCTGCCATGCAGGCTTCCCTGAGAGTCCTATTATGTAACTATGTCAAACACCATCTGCAATGGGTGCCGAATCTCCTCCACTGTGTCAAAACAGTGACCCTTCAACTTGAATTTCATTTTGGGGAAGAGGAAGAAGTTGCAGGGAGCCCGGTCTGGGAAGTAGGGCAGGTGGAGCGTGATGATTGTGATGTTGTGGCGTAAAAATTCATACATAATTATTGCGCTGGGTTTGGGCGCGTAGTGCAATAGGAGCACCCATATGTCATCATCATGCCACAATTCAGGTCATTTGGACCCAAAGTTCTCCCTCAGCGGAGACTCGGGAGGTTGAATTACTAGTGCACATCCACGTCAATACAAAGAAAACAACAAACATGCTCCTGGAGTGCTCCTGACGTCTCTGATTTTGAAGACTACAATCTTCCACTGCTGTTTGCTCTCCTAATGGTAGCTGCAGACCCACCTCTTAGCAGCAGCGATGATCCTCGACATCAAGGTCGGCTCATCCCGGCTGCTGACTGACACAGACTGTGATGTTTACTCTCTGCTTCAGGTTGACGTCTATGTTGGAATCGCAAATGCTAACCTCCCAATGGTCAACAAATAGTGTGTAACACAGTCACCGATGTTGACAGCACCGTGTCACATGGCATCCTCATTCACTGGAGGTTTAAATTAGTGAGTTAAAATTGACTCCAAGGTCAAGAAGTTAGTAAATATGAAGGTAACAGGAGGTTTAAGAGTTTATAGAGGCTTGTAATGGCAATGCTAACATTGGTGTTTTGCAGGTAATTATCAATGTTTGGCAGGTTGACCATGTTCGTCATCTAATGTTGGCAGATCAGCATCGTCAGAATTCACAAAGTACACATGAAGCTGGTGGAAATGTCATTCGTTTTGCACGTGTTGGGTTTTAAATAAAGTTATAGAACAAGATTTAGCATTGTTGGAGAAATTTAACTATCTGTACCCAATTTCATGGTATTTAATCAAATAGTCGTCCCATTGACGAGTATGTCAACCTCATGGTGGTGTTAGAGAGAGACAGTTGGGGGATCAGCAAAACCAGGAGGACACAAATGTCTGCAGTCAAATAAATGCTGAGCTCCATCAGATCAGACCAAAGTGGTGGACCCACTGAGCCAGGCCGCTACAGTTCAGTTTTACAACCAAATATAACATAATGACAATGAATTGACAGGAGTTATAGACCATCTTCATCTCTCATATCACCCACCAAAGTTAAATTAGAGTTTCTGTGTAACAAAAGGACACACGTGGCTGTTTGCCCATTAGAAAAACCTGCAGGGATGTATTCTCCTCTACCAACTTCTCGTCTTAGCCTCAAACCAAAACAATCATCCGCTATTACAATATGCATGAGACGTACGAGGGCTGACATGGCATTAACATGAGCCAATACGAGGCTCGTGGATACAAACCCAACTAACAACATCCTTCTGCATAAAGCAACGCTAAAGACGGGGAAGAGAGCTTTAATTAACATGGTCTCAGAGAGCACTCTGGGGCTCTGTTCACTCCAGATACATATCAATTAAGGTGTTTTTAGTCAGGTTGCTGCTCCTGCACTTCTGTATGCAACTCTCTTCTCCTTCTTCATGGTAACCCACAAAACGAAAAAGGTTTGTGATCTTGAAAAGTTCACTTCGGGTGTGTGAACATTAACATCTCTCACTCAGAGACAAAAAAGCAGAGAGCCAAAATTGTGATGGGCCATCACAGGAAAGATTTGGAGCTATTCCACTGATGGGATATGGGAGATTGCCAGAGTGGATATGAAACATCAGTGTTCCAAGGTGACTTCCTGGGCAAGTTATTACAGCTACGATTTAATGAAGCACTATAGATATGAAAACATTTGAGGACGGCAGCAGGTTTTGTCCAGACTGATGAAGGATCATTATCTTGCGAGGCAGCGGGATTTTTTTTTGCAAAATTCGAGAGAATCCATCTTGCCAGACATCAAGCGGCGTGCTTGTGGCTGATTCACTGTTGGTCAGAGCAATCAGTGTTCAATGAGGAAATACTGGCAACTACAGGCATGTTTTAGGAGAGTTAACCTGTGACAGATGGTGATAGAAACCTTGGCTGTGTCAATCCTGGCCTTTAGAAAAATGTAAGTGACAAGCAAAAGTGGATCTGACCGCAAACTTGAGGACACCACCATGTGATATGGCAGCAACCACAAGGTAGTCACGCCCTAAAAGATACTCTGCTTTATTATCTGTTCAACTATAAATAGGACCATGATTTACAAAATGAACATGACGCTATATTGTAGGAGATTTAAAACTAGAAACTGAGTCCATAAACTCATGAGGAAAATGTTTACTGAGAGAACAAAACAAGCAAGAAGTAGAGTAATTTTCTCATAGACTTCTGTACAATCAGATTTCCAGAAGAGTCGCCCCCTGCTGGCTGTTAGAAAGAATGCACTTCCAATTTGGCTTCATTTTTCACCAAACAGCTACTCCCCCAATCAGATATAAGGTGTCACCCATTAATATGTACCTGAATAGTGTCACATTTGATTGGAAATTAGTAAACCATTTGAAATTATAAAGATTAATGACAATTTTTAAATACACAAATTATTGCAGATGTGGTTTCTTGTAACAGCAACAGTTTTGCACCTTAGTTTAATACTGCAATCTATCAGTTTGATTGTGAAAGACTTGT
>NW_007577731.1:2986785-3006771 GCF_000690725.1 Stegastes partitus | reverse complement strand
AAAAAACAATAAAACATTAAACTATAAGCCTCTTTGAAATCAGATGAGTTGATGCTGTGTGCCTCATGTAAATGAAAAGGTTTTAAGTATATTTTGAAAATTCAAATCATTGAAAGTGTCATATGTTTCAATTCCAATGCATCCATCTCTTTACTGGTGTGGCTCTTTAACTTGGATATTATCACCGTCATACATATAGAACCTGTCTGCTGTGTCTCCTGATGCTCTCTCTCTCTCTCTCTCTCTCTCTCTCTCTGTCTCTCTGCTCTGGGGCCTTGTGGTTACGCTTCATCCTAAATTGAATTATTGAAATCACAATTAAGAACACCATTTTCAACAGCATTTTTTTTTTCATTCAAAATTTCTCGGTCACGCTAGAACTACTTTTTAAATTAGCGTGTACCTCATATATATACTTTGCCGGTTCAACAGTTCCAATCATTTCAATTCTGAACTCGCTCGCTGCAACAAACGCACTAAGACAACTGAACACTCTGGTGCAGCGGCTGGATTTTTTTTACGTGGAGGCGACGCTGACGGTGGTGCGTCTCGACGATTAGCGGCGAAGGCGAAGAAGAAGATGGCTGAATATGTGAAAATGTGTACTAGAATACAGACCAATGTAATACTAGATTAACATCCCATATTTCACAACAGCCATTACAGATGTTTTTCATAATCAGCAGGTTCCCCAACACTCTCTGAACTGGAGTTTTTGAGGTTACCCCCCTTAAGAAGAAGACTCTCTTTAAGGTCCATCGATCCATTATCTATACACCGCTTAATCCTCACTAGGGTTGCAGGAGGCTGGAGTCTATCCCAGCTGACTCGGGGCGAAAGCAGAGACACACAACCAAGCACACTCACATTCACACCTACGGACAATTTAGAATCACCAGTTAACCTCAGCATGTTTCTGGACTGTGGGAGGAAGCCGGAGAACCTGGAGAGAACCCACTGCATGGGGAGAACATGCAGAAAGATCCCAGGTGTCTTCACCGGGACGTGAATCTTCTTGCTGCGAGGCAACGGTGCTAACCACCGCTCCACCTTGCAGCCCTCTCTTTAAGGTTCTAATGATAACATGGCGATTTAACTTGGTCTAGTTTTATGGGCCACAAACGTTATGGGCTCAGTCAGGAAGAGCAAGCGGGCTGTTGCTTGGGCAACTTAAGCCAAACCTTGTGCATGTTCCTGCCGTTTAATGAATCCACGGAAAATTAACACAACTCAACAGCCCCCTTCAGCTCTAAAAGAGCATTTTAGAGTTTCAGCTCATTGTCTTAGTTTTATTGCTCGCAGCTTTACTGTTTGGTTCGGTCTTACTTCTGCCAGCATTCGTTTCAGCTGCATCTTTAAAGCTCCAGGCTTAATAAACCCACTAAATGCTACCTGTTAGCGGTGGAGAAAAGTACAGCGTTGAGCGTCTGTACAGTGGATATGAACATTGTCTGCTTCTTTGTAGCTTTGCTCCACTTTTAGTTTAATAATCTAAAATATAATCATCAAATACACGATTATGTAACATTATAGATCGACATAAAACTTCACAAGCTACACAGCAGATAAATGGTGTAAAGCTGGACTTGCTGCTGCTGCTGCTGCTGCTTAACACTGTTTGAATCATAAGACTTATAATCAGGACCAATGCCATGAAAAATAAAGGATTTTCATTGAGGCTGTTGAATGTCAGGAGGTTAAGGCGATCTTTTTTTTTCTCCCAATGTTGCATGAATGTAGCTTGTCAAATGGCCTACAATTGAAAATCAGTTTTAGAAATGAAATTTTAAAAAATGAAACTCTGCATTTTTTTTTATTCTACATTATTCATCTCCATGTGCACATCTGCTATTAAAAACCACTAAAGCACAAAAATGACAAAAGATGAGGAAAAAGGGGCTCCTCTAAATCAATACTAAACGCAATTTCCTTTGCATGAATTTGTATGCAACCTTGGAAACCAAAACAAGGATAACTTTCCCCTCTTAAGCCGTTCATTTTTCTTAAATGTGTCAACACAATATAATGGGTCCAAAGTTGAAGCTAACTCACCCTGATTAGACAGTAAAATCTCATTAGCAGCAACACTACTCTTCTCATTACGTATCAGAAAGTGCATCTCCGTTCCTGGTTTAGCTGGAAGGAGAAAAAAAAAAAAAAGGCTGCTGTGTATTTAGAAAATGAGCAGAGAGGACAGATGTATCGGCCAAACACAACCTTGCTCGGGGGAGCTCGCATGCAGCCGACCTGGTCCTTCTAATTCCTGTTGCATGCTTTTCTCACCTGGCGAGCGTCTCCTCGGGGGAGGTGACGGAGGTCGTGAGCCGAGGATGGTGGAAACCAGAAGCCCCGGGGACAAACTATGACAACCTACACCATCATCATCATCATCATCATCATAATCATCACATCTTCATCAGCTGGACCCCTCCCCTCCATCTCCCCCTTGCTGTGTGTAGCCATGGTGACGAGATGGGACCGCTCACCCTCAAGGTTGGTGCCATGTCAGGGTCAGTGGCCTTCAAACTGCCCGTCTACGCTGGAAGATCTACTCTGCAATAAGGAATCCACGAGACAATGGACCTCTTGTGTCTTATTCAATACAATATTTATGTTATTCATAAGAACAAACGTAAACAAAGTAGGAGGAAAAGAGCAGGATCCATGCTAAAGGCTAACCCCTCCAGACCAGCAGGACCGTCCTCCTGCTCTCCAATGTCCACTCCCTCCACAACAAGCTGGACGTTTGCTGAGAGAAACCTGCAGAGAGTGGAGGGACTGCTGTGTGTCTGCTTTAACACAAACATGGCTCCATGACAGCATCCCAGACGGACATACAGCTGGAGGGAATGCAGACAGACAGACAGACAGCTAGCTCTGTGTGTGTGTCTTTGTGTCCCTGAAGACCTACCAGGACCTGAAGAGGTTCGCCATGTTCAACGAATGGCACAGCGCCCCCTTCAGGAGACAGCGAGAGTGAGCGTTTAGTGTCTTATCCCAGACGTGCATTCTGCAAAACTTAAATGATCCTGAAGAAACACTCTCTCATCCTGCCTGTACTACTGTGTATGTACAGCAAAATGACAATAAAGCTGATTTGATTTAATTACTCTTGGTTCACACGGGCTATTTCTCCCCAACGACTCATGTGTGGAATAAATCAAGATCGAACTTTAATGGCATTCTTGAAACATAAAGACTGTCAGCGTAGGAGCATAGCTTCAGCCTATAACTCTTCCATCTAACTAGTAAAACACAGCCTTTAGTGACACTTAGATCTACAACAAATGCACACAGCTTCTCTGCCGTCCTGCTCTGACACACAGTCCATACGCCGTTTTTCTGTTGATCTTCCCCGAGTCACGTTACATAATTTTATGCTGTTTGCGATGCCGCGAATCGTAATTACAAAAGCAGTTACACAAGAGAGTCATATTAATTTAAATAGTAATTAGCACATAACGGAGACACATGAGACCATGCAGTCGTTGCCTATATTGCTGGTGCGTGCTTGCTTAGCAACACCGCAGAGTCAAGAATGATCAGTGAAATATCAGGAGTTGGAAGAGCAAAAAATAAAATTCACTGCGAGGCTCTTATATAAGGATTCGTAAAGTGTTTCCTTTCTGGTCTTGTTTTAATAATAATTTAGAACTGTCGCCTCACTGCAGGAAGGTTCTGGAGGTTTGAGGCTGCTGGCGGATCGGGGTCTTTCTGTGTGGAGCTCGCATGTTCTCGCCGTGTCTGTTTGAGTTTTAATCAGACGCTCCGGCTTCCTCTCACAGTCCAGAGACTTGCACAGAAGGTTAATTGGTGATTCCAAGTTGTCGGTGGCTGCGAGCGTGCACGGCGCTCTGTCTCTTTGTGTTAGCCCTGTGATTGACTGGCGAGCGGGATGCTTCCTGCCTCTCACCCGACGTGACCCACAGGATAAAGCTGGTGCGGCTAATGGACGGATGGAACAGTCGATGGACAGAGGCGACGGGTGAGAGACGTGGTCTTAACATTAGGTGTTGGGTAAATATTACAGTAAAGTTTAGGTTAAGGTTACGCTGAGGGGACGCGTCAGGCAGTGAAGTGGCTGCGTTCTGTAATTCCCAAAGCTGCAGATGGACCTAAAACATCAGGGAAATTGGTGCTGCCATCTTGGACCAGGGCTAGAGTCAGTGCAGGAGAAGCAGAAACGTGACATCTGAATGCAAAATACTGCATAAACTGGATGTGACGAGCTCGACTAAAATTCAAAGTACACTGCAAATAAGTGTTTAAGCACTTCTGATCACGCTGAGTGTTTCTGATTAGTTTGTTCTTGATTGGTTATTTGATGCTATAGACGGGATGTGTGCTGTCATGTCTGATTAAAGTAGACCTCTGTTTGAGAACTGTACACAAGAACATCAAAGAACTGTTCCTTCCCTTAATTGTGTGATTTATCTTTGTCAGATTAATCCCCTGATACGATGTTCTGAAGTAAACTGTACTAAGCAATACTCTGAGGCATCCTGGGTGAACCTGAGGCCAATTCATGCTCTTTATGGGATGTCAATTTCATCACAAATCCATGAGGAACCACATAGACTGTATGCACCAACTGCACATTCGCCAGGAAAACAAGTGTTGCTCAAAGCAAAAAGATTATTTTCTCTGTCATCCACACATTTGGATTCACCGCTAAAAGAGTTTGACTGAAGTAGTCGCTGCCAGACTTTGGCGATGCTTTGATTTGTTCGTGCTTTCCATTAATGGAGCCCAAACACAATGAGAAGCTCCAGATTCTCCAGAAATCCTGAGCTGTTTCCACACACCGTGCATGGGAGAGAAAAACAACAAACTCTGGCAGCAGGTTATCCCAGAACTCAGGAGTGATCGTTGACACGATGCTACAGTCCAGTCTGTAACTAGCTGTCACATCCGGTCATAACCCGACTTCCAGAAACATCCACAGGATCACGTGTGGTTTTCTGTGTTCAGTGTTGGGGGCAATGCAGCTTGGAGCACAATCAGTCTATGGAGTAAATAGTTAACTGAATTCTACCTTGCTAGCTTGACAACCAGCAGTTACTACATGATGTGTACAAATCTCTACGTGCAAAAACATGCATTACATCCTCAGTTTTCTATTGATCACCTTCAGCTGAAATGTAATTCATCTGATTTCTTTCTGTGCACTGGCATCATGCAGCGCGTTCAGTGAAACCAATGATATCGTGCAGGTCTTTTATGCTGCGAGGGTTTGTTCAGCTGCACTATGTGATGGTATACAGCGCAGCTACAATCAGTAAATGTGGTGCCTGATTATGCAGTAAACTTCAAACTCTTGTTCGGCTTTGAGTGTTGCTAGAAATATTAAAGCTGCACAAAAGCATACCTTTGCTCTCACCACAGGTATCTAGTGTGGTGTAAATTGGCACATTATAGCTTTTTATCTAGAAAAAAAAAAAGCAGGTGTAGACGATAGAAACTGGCTGATGATCAGTTTTAGGTGCCTGTAGAAATGCACATCCAGTATATTGAGATGCAACCAAAGATCAGTCAAGATCAGGGCAGCTGAGCGATGGTCAGTTTAAAGGGTGTGTGCTCACAGTGCTCAAGTTTGAGTTTTGGGAGGAAGTGCACTGTAAAAAATAATTTTTTATTTTACAGAATCATTCCTTTTAGAGATGAGCTAGAATACCCCTAATGCAGCTGTGATAGAAAGATGTCAGAACCCACTGTGTATCACAGCTAGCTATATGATGCTGCTCAGAGTTCCCATGTCCACCCCTGTCCACCGTCTAAAGTATCTACAGTGGGCATGTGAGCGTAAGAACTGGACCATGGAGCGGTAGAAGAAGAAGAAGAAAGCCTGGTCTGATGAATCCATCCATCCACTATCTGTACACCGTTTAATCCTCACTAGGTTCATGGGGGGCTGGAGTCTATCCCAGCTGACTCAGGGTGAAGGCAGGTTCACCTGGACAGGTAACCAGTCTATCACAGGGCTACACTTAGAGACAGACAACCAAGCACACTCACATTCACACCTACAGACAATTTACAATCACCAATTAACCTCAGCATGTTTCTGGACTGTGGGAGGAAGCCGGAGAACCCAGAGAGAACCCACACTGCACGGGGAGAACATGGAGACTCCACGCAGAAAGATCCCGGGTGTCCTCACCGGGACGCGAACCGGCGACCTTCTACCTGCGAGGCAATGGTGCTAACCACCGCTCCACCCTGCAGCCCCCACTTTTAATATATTCATAAAATATGAAAATGAGATACAATTAAAGATAAAAACAGATGCAGAAGTATTGATTGTGTAATTTTACATTGACTTTGTTAAATATGAATGAGTTTGTTTAGTCTTAGGGGAGCCTTTTGGAAACGGTTGGTTGTGGGTTACATGGCAGCAAATCTAAGAATAAACCTTCCTGTCACCTGTAACAGGAAGTCTCTGTGATTTGTCATTATCAAGTACAGCAAATCATGTCAGAAAATGTTGCTGGAAATGCATTTTTATTTTCTGCTTGCCTCAGTTAAGGTGTTCAATCAAGCTGAGCACTATCACAGTCTTAAGATTTCATTAATCACCCGCCATCAGTTAAGAAATGACCAACGCGATTAGCCTCATCAGAACTAGCTGACACACTGACATTAGATGTGGTAAATGTGTCAATAATATGCGTCTACTGAGAGCAGTAGAAATCACCCATATCATAAGAGTCAGAGTGATAAATGTGGTATCAAAAGTCTGCAGACGGAGTTCGGCTCCAGTCGGAGGCACACACCGTGTAAGGTCACCTTTGGCAACCGGGTTGTGACTCATTCATCAGCAGGGGAAAGGTTAGTCTACATGCTTCTGTGAAAGTGCACGTCATGCATGATCATTCTTTACTCTAGGCTGAATGGTGTGCATCCTCTCCTGTATTTAGTCAACATGTCACATCTCATCTGTGTGCTAGCGTGTCTCAGCTGTGTCTCACCCATGCGGGCTTCGCATGAGAACACAGTGTGACCCAGAGAATGTTTACTCAATATTGTATGTCTGCACTCTTACCTCATGAATGCAGGATTTCTTTTTTTTTTTGTATTAATATTTTTTGTATTTGAGTGTGACGTCAAAGTATCTCCATTATTACCCCTCATACACACACACACACACACACACACACACACCTCGGGCTCGTGTGTCAGACGAGCCATGATCACAGGGAACACCTCATGTTTCTGTGCGTCGCATCAGACGGCAGCAAATCTCAGATGACAGAGAGGCACAGAGGAAATAAGTCCATGAAACATTAAGCAGAAGCTTCCCTGGAGGAGACTGTTATTCATACACATGCATCTCCAACCGAAGACTTATCAAATGTGGCACGTCTGCTGCAGCTTTTTTGAATGGCTGCTTCAGCCCCATACACCGGGCTTAATCACAGACGCATGGGAATAGGACCTCAGTGACAGTGGGCTTACTGAGAGTAAGGCATGGCCGAATTGATTTCAAGTGGCTGCCAACGTCTTATCGGCCTCTCGCTAAGCACCCTGCTAAACGGCCCTGTCAGAATGCCATTGTAGCCCGACCAGGAAGAAGATTTAACTGCTTCTAAATCACGACTACAACTTGTTTATTATGTCCGGCGCTGGAAGGAAGGGCAACGAGAAAAAAAAAAAGGGGGTCACGGAGATATAATGAGAAGTGCAATTTGAAAAGAAAAAAAAAAAAAGACAGGAAAATGAGGAAGACAGTGGAGGGAGGAGGTGGGAGAATCTATGACAGAAACTGTAAATCCGCATTTAATGCCGCGGTCTCAAATGGTATCCGCAGAACATCAAAGAGCCCTCCTCCCCTCCTACTCCCCGTCTCGCAAAAATCTAAGAAAGCAAAGCACTCAGAGGATTATTCTCCTCCAATCGCATACGTTCGCTCTGACGGGATCCTCCACTCCTCCTCACCCAGAGACCCCCCCCCTCCCACACCGAGAGAGAGACGGAGAGGAGAGCTACAGTATAGGAAGGAGGAGGAGGAGGAGGAGGAGGAGCAGTGGGAGAAAAATATAGCTGGAGGTGTGAGTGAGTCAATACTGAGATGTAAGAAAATGTGCAGGAAAAAGTGGATTCAGGGGGAAAACCAGGTAATGGAAAGATGGAGGGAGGACGTGGAGGTGAGAGTGATTGACCTTTAAAAGGACGGCTTATGAGAAAAGGCACCGGAGCGAACCTCGTCGTCTTGATGGCGACCAGTTCGACATCCAGGACTGCGTGAAACACAATGTCGTGATGTAAACTGGCCAATTTCAGCCTTTCAAACCTGCTGCAGGGGCTGAGATGTAACAGCAACGCCACAAGTGGTCGAGCAGATTCATTTACACCTTGAATTAACCTGGATTTTTTCTCCCCTCTCTGGCCACAGACAGTGCGTTAATGCTCACTTTAAATGGGTCATTTTTTTTTTTTTTCAGTGGGCTGTCTTGGACGAAAAAAAAAAAAGAAATATCTTAACACTTATTAATGGGATACTCCGGGGATTTAGCGATGCGCTTTTATACTTGGGGGAGTCGCAAGAGACGTTTTAAAGAAGAAGCTACAAAGGCGGAAATATCGTGATTTATGGTGGATTTAAAGGCTCAGAGGAGTCTTTCAGTGTAATTGACCCCTTCGTGCCTAGTTAATGTCCACATCTTTCCATGCGCCTGTGTTAACGGTTTCTTAAAATGGTGCCACTAACAATTCATTGGTGGGAAACGTTCACTTGCAAGATATAGTCAGATCCTTTGCTTAAGGAAAACTATGAAAATATCTAGAGTTTCTAAAGCATAATGTCCCCTGTCAGTGTTTCATTAATGCATATGATGTTTCTGGATGAATACTACCACCGCATGGTTCCCTATGTTGCATTTTACTGCCGTATATGTTTATGGTTGCGGTTATTTTAACTACTTTACATAGAGCTGGGTAGTTTAATCAACAGCAACATATTCTGCAGGATGTGTTTGCAGCATCGATGTCCTGTGAGAGCCATGCAATCTCTAAAAACGTTTCATGAACTCAGAAAAACAGCTCAGCTTTATGCATCTTCCAGCAAATCCAAGACTGTCGACTGTTCTCAACCCATGAAGGAACGGACAGGAAGGGTAAAAAGTATATGCAATCTGAAAAGCAACTCGTAAATAAAGCTGTCAGACCAATGTGGTGGAGGAAAAATAGCAGTATTTGAATCTTAAATGTAGTGGAGTGGTTGTAAAAGGTGCATAAAATGGAAATACTCTAGAAAAATACAGGTATGGTACTTGAAGAGACGTAGCTCTGTATCTGCAGAATGGTCTGGCTGCACCTCATCATCATCCTGCTATAGGGGACTGATATAAACATAACAAACACACATTTCTTTAAACCAATCAGTCATCTCAAGTGGTGTGAAGCCCAGGATGCAGCAACAGCGGTCCTGTAGAACAGTTTCAGGGGGAACTTGTCTCACTGCAGCATTTTCACACAGAAAGGCGGGCACTACCAAATAATTTACCAAAAGAAAGCAGCTCAACAGATGTTCATTTGCTGAGTCAGACTCAACTCTGGCAAGTGAGGCATGTAAGGTAAGTAAGTGCTGCTGGTGAGAATATGACCGGATGGAAACAATACCTCGGACGAACGAGATGATGTGGTCTGTTCAATCAGTCCTGTCTATATGAAGAATACGCATTCTTGCTTACATTTTTTTGAAATATGTGTTTTTCTCTCCGAAAGGTAAGACTGGGATGTCATAGGAAAGGATTCCAGTTCGAAAGAGTCACAAAGTCCACATTAAGGAGGTGGGAGGGAAGGATGGAAGTCAACTATAGCACCCTCACCCAGGAGACGGATTTTCATCTCACGTGGGACCATTATACTTAGACTGCAGTTTCATCCATCTATCCATTATCTATACACTGCCTAATCCTCACTAGGGTCACGGAGGGCTGGAGTCTATCCCAGCTGACTCAGGGTGAAGGCAGGTTCACCAGGACAGGTCACCAGAGGAAGCCAGAGAACCCGGAGAGAACCCACGCTGCACAGGTAGAACATGGAGACTCCACGCAGAAAGATCCCAGGTGTCCTCACCGGGACGCAAACCAGCGACCTTCTAGCTGCAAGGCATGGTGCTAGCCACCAATCCACCTTGCAGCCCGACTTCAGTTTCATTTTCACCATAATGACTTGGTTAGATGACACTTTCCCAACAATCACTATCATCAGACTCTTGCTTAGGTTTAGGCGTCAATATTACATAAGAAAATATCACTTTCACAACATGATTTAAGCTTCTCCTCCATTTCTAGAGTTTAAAAAAAGGGGACCAATGACAAAACAATAAAATAACTAAGATTAAATGAAGATAAATTGATTAGAAACATATTTTTGATGCGTCTCAAACAAACATAATCCAGGACTAAACACGTATTCCTTAAATGTACAGTTCAGATGCAGAACGACGTCATTTTTTGGGAGAGTTGAGACACGTCACAGCCGAAGGAATCACCAAGTTGGTGAGTGGATGGCTGAAGGAGAGCCTTCCCTTAATGACTGAACAGGAGACCCACACCTGGGTTGTGACTGAAATACACCATCTACTGGTGTAGCACGGCTGCCGGTGAATGAATCAGGACCATTATTTTAGTGAACAGAACGAACTGTGTCATTTTTCAGTCCCCAAGGGCAAACCGAGATAACCTTGACGAGGCGCCGTCGATAATATGCGGACGATCTGCTGTTGTTCTCCTACGGATTGTGTTGCAGAGTTTAACATAAAACAAATACCACCAACCTTGGCTTATAAAAACTATCTGATTTAATAATTTCTAAAAAGGTGAAGGATGAATGCTGTGCAGCTGCCGGGGCTTTATAAATCTCATGTTACATCACAAACATACAAAGACTAGAGGAAAAAGAAACAGAAATAACTGGAGTTCAGTCAGAGGCGGATCCAACCATGAACACACCTTCAGAATAAATGAAAAAAAAAAAAAAAAAGCATACAGATACACACAACAGCATGCTGAGAATATCCAGTCCATAACAGAGCTGGGATAAAAAAAAAAAAATAACTGAGTGCCTGGGAAAAGAGGATTGCAGCCCTGCATTTACAGATAATCTTTGGGACGAGGCAGGGCAAAGAGAAACCCAGGAATTCTGTTAACAAAATGAAGGAAAGAAAAAAAAAAAAAAAAAAAGAGCATCAGGCACGCTTATCTCTGAAAGGCTCCTGCTATCCAACCAGGTCAGATGAATAAAGAGGTTTTAACCTAATTTCTCACATCCACCACCGCCCTGACCCTGCCTGACCACGGCCAGCCACAGACAGCGGTGCCCTGCAAAGTAAATAATCCAGTTTTTCGACTTGGAAAATCACAGCTGGAGAGATTGGATAAATGCTTTTCGGTTGGGGCCTCACATCAAACGGGGACCTTTTTTCTTCAAACACGTTTCTCACTCGCTGCTCTGTTTTCCGTGACGCACTACAAACGTGCGCAAACAATCGGGGTTGGATCTTCTTTACTTCAGAGCCTAACGAGCTCATTTGATAACAGAACAGAGGCAGGATAATAAGGACAGCAGTTTCACCGGCTTTGTAGAGGCAAAAAAAAAAAAAACCCCAAATGAGTTCACGTGGTGGAGAGCGGTATTAGCCCCTTCAACTAATTTACTTTCATCCTGACTGATGAGTCATCACAGGGAAACTGATGGTGATGGTAGATCAAAAAAATAAATAAAAAATCACCCAGAGTGGGTTTACACAAAGATTACACTGCCCCCTGCTGGACGGAGGGAAGACTCACTTATATAAGGAGGTTACTGCAGTTCAGGTTTGCACTACCTGCAGACCTTGTTGCATCTTTAGTCTTTACAAAGCTGCCGTCTTGTACAAACAGGCGAGTACTTCCTGTTTACCTCGGTGCTGACAGAGCGTTGTACTGTGTTACGAGCAGCTCCATTAACTGTTTAACAGCTTCTCCCGTAACGCATCATCACATTTTTAAAGGTTCAGAGGATTCGCAAAATTTGACGGCGAGAATCGGTTCAAAACCCGCTCAGCCAATCACAGGAAAGAATCTGAATGTCAGCGCCACATTAAGGATGTCATGCCGTATTCTGTGAACTGTCAGATTCTGTTGAATTCATGTCATTTTGTTTGATTTTTTTTGCTATAGTTGGCCCAGGAGAGTGTTTTCAACTACATATTACTGCAATAAAAGCTCCTGGATTTGGTTTTTAACTACACACAAACACCAAATATTACGTTATCTAATACTAATCAACAATCATAACCTGCTAGCGTAACTTTTTCAATTCTTTCTGTGTTATCTTCAGTGCTGGAATGTAACAACTCTGAGGCAGTCTAGTCTTCTGCCACATTGATTCTCTAAGACATGAAACTAAACCTTGTTGTCGCTCTTTGGGATGGTTTTCACCAACTTTACTGCTGGCTTTGAGAGTTTTTTTTTTGTACGTCGTCCTCATTAGGACAGAGATTTGTGCCGACATGTGGACGCATGTAAGATTTAATGTTATATTATTGACCGGCAAAGACGTGACAATGCATCTCAGTGTTGCAGAGTAACAAATCCCTTTCCGCAGGGAGGAGATAACTGAAGTTGGGGATTTCTTTTTTGCATTATAACCCCAACATCGGTCGTCTCACTACACAATCTGTCAGCGAAGACGCTTTCACAGCCCGGCGTTAATTTTAATTTCCTCCTAACAGCACTCTCTACATCACTTGTGACTTAAACGCGATTCAACGGTAGAACAAGGAGCAGTGGTGATACATTTCATGGGTGTGAAAGCAGTGAGCAATTCCACGACTGCACCTCCAACACCAAACAATAGCGTCTCAGGTGACTCAACAATACGACAACATGAGCGGTGAAATAGGTATCGAACAGCTCAGACGTGTCAAAGACTGAAGCAGAAAATCTATTTTCACGTCACTCGACATAGTCTCCTGATCCTAAATGTAAAGTGATTCCTGCTTTTTTTAATCTGTCAGCTCTCATCTTTCACACACCGTTATGTGGAGGAAATTAAGCACATTTAGACAGAATCCAATTTTCTTTAAATCCCACAGTATTGTGTATAAATAACCCTATGTTTCGATATTGTATGTTGTTTAATGTGTTTTCCATCCCAAATTAATGTTATTAACACTGCTGATGCTCCTGTTTTCAAAGTGAAACCGACAGCAGCTAATGTTTTTTTTTTTTTTTAGATTTCTTGGCAGGTTTCGTTAGAGACCAGATGAAATTCAGATAGAAAACTTGAGATAGAGGTTTCAAAGACAGGAAAGAGAAGAAGTTACAGGGGTTTCACAAACAAAAGGGAAAAGCTTTAATGGAAAGCTGGGAAGACATTTCTCTGATTGGAAATATAACAAATATAAATGTCTGACGAGAACCGAACACAGAACATGAACAGAAAACAAAGTGAACAGTAAGAATAAATGGATTGTCTCATGTTGAAGCTTGAAGCTGCCTCTGGCTACAGAAGTGTACAGCCGTCCTCTTTTTGAAAGAGTTTAGCGGTCAGTGACCAGGAGTGGAGTTTTAGTCTCTGTTTGAGTCAGACCCGACCTGAGAGCGCCACAAACGTTCCAGAGCTTTGCTCCGTTTTCCTGTTCATGATGTCGTGTATGGTAGCGATGGGCAGCGCTTCACTCTCGTCCCTCCGAGGAACGTGAAGCAGATCCACAACTGCGCAGCTGGGCTTCGGACGCCTGCGTCGTAATGCCCGTTTCTCCGCCCGGCTCTTGGGTGGAGGGAGGCCGTCACAGATTCGAGAGCAGGTCGACGTGATGCCACAGAAAGAGGGGTCGTCTGAATGAGAAGATCCCTCCGAGCTGCCTTCTGATGGCGAGTCTCTAAAGGTAGGTAGCAGTAACCTTTGCGTAAAGGACATGGGGTTTGTGGTGACCGGCACGCCGTTACACACTACAGCTCCGTTACACAGTTCTGGAGCAGCGTGAAAGGAGGGTTTCAGAGTCTCCACTTTGTCCAGGGGTTTTATCTTACGACGCTTCTTCTGTGAGGGGAAAGAACAAGGTAGAAACACGAGACCCAGTTTAATCTTGGCAACCGGATACAACCTGCAACACACATTATGAAATGAAACTAATTTTACACACCTTTCTGTTTGCTGAGCAAAGACTCTGCGTCTCCTCTGTGTGCAGCATTTCTGGGCCTGTTATCCAAAGAATGAGGTTATTATCTACCAAACTGAATAATAGTTTGCATGAACTGATTACTTATTGCTCAAAATACATGAGAAAAGAACTCACAACTTACTGATATTACGTTCACTTAGTTCTTTATGTGGCACAGTCTTACCTTCAGTGGTGGCTAACTGGAATGACTCAGAGTGTATGAGTGGATAGGATGCACTCCTCTTCAATCCCGTCTCCTCACCAGACGAGAGCTGCCTATTAACAAAACAGTACAGTAACGGTTGAGGGAAAATACTGCATGCGATGCTTTATTAAGGCATCAGTCACGGATGTGTGATCCCTTAAGTTTCCAGCTGCGATGTTCTCGGTGAATAATTATATCAATAAACTATCTTAATGAGTACAAGCCATTGAAGGCGTTGTAACCTCTGCCCATTAGCCATAACAGCCCATTTGAAGTCCTCGTCCAAATCTCTCTCTTTCACACTATAATTTTTCCTTTGCCGTAAATTAATCTCTTTTATTTCCTCCTACCTTTCAGGACAGCAGTAGGTGTAGCTCTTGGGTATGGGTGGCTCTGGCTCCATGGCCGGAGGAACGGTGGCGATGCGGCAGTGGTTGGCACACAGCAGAAAGCCGAGACACAAACACAACACGAGAGACAGCAGCAGGTAATTCTGCCTGTCTGACACCTACAAAACAAACCGTTGATTACGGGCTTATTAGCAGAACAGCAGCAACATCTGCTACGACAGAGAGACCGACAGAAAAGTACTGTCACGAAAATGTTGTACAGCTTCAACACGAGGTAACAATCGGAGTCGTTGCTGCACTTCAATTAACATAAACGTCTGGTCCGTCCACATTTTATTTAAACCACACTGTGAGGCGTGTATTTTTCAATTCACTGAAGTATAAAGCAGCATGAAAAATGTTCTCCATATGTTAGATCCTGGTGTGGTGCATTCACGATGACTCGCTTCTGGGAAAAGACTACATTTACTCAGTATGGTATCGGGATGAAAAAACCCTGATTGCAGATGAAGGCTTCGTGCCCTGAGCGTTGTATCTACCTCATTCTGCAGCTGACTGACTTTGACAGACAGGTTGAGAACCAGCTGAGTCACGTTCTCCAGCTGGCCCTGCAGCAGCTGAATGGATTCCGTCTGACGTTGGTCCTATGGGAGTAAAAGGACAACAAGTTATGTAACCACTATTCAGAACCACATCCCTGCGATGTAAAGGGATGTGAAGATGAAACATTGTGCAAAGCGTGTGCGGCTTGGTGGTTAGCTCTGTCGCCTCACAGCAGCCAGGTTGTGGGTTTGAACTGCTGGGGTCTTGCTGTGTGGAGCTTGCATGATCTCACAGTGCCTGCGTGGGGTTTCTGCAGGTGCTTCAGGTTCAGCGGTTCTAAACTAGTGCGAGCACGCATGCTTATCTGTCTCTTTGCGTTATCCTCGTGAGAGTTTGGCAACCTGTGCCCCACCGTTCTCCCAAAAGGATAAGATTAGATTTTGCTGGGAGAGGCTCCAGCTGCCCGCTGCTCCCCATGTGATAGTGTCCACTGGATGGATGTTTAACGCACGCTTGGTTCTTATTTTGGCCACTTGGGGGCAACAACTTTTCAACACAAGATTGTCACCTATAAGTTGAGACGAGGGCTGCACAATTAATTTGAATATTAATGAACAAGATTTTGGGTTCCCGCAATTAAATGAATGCTGCAATTTAGACAGATGCCATCTGTGCTGTTTTTATTGATGGTGCTGATCCTCTGTCTATTTCCACTAAAAAGCCAAACCAGGGACAGGAGTTGAAAATTAGCTTAATGCTATACACTCTATATGCAATACATCAGATGTTTTCTATGTTCAACACATCGTCCCTGATCAAATTAATAAATAATGAAAATATTTAGAATGTGTGCCCTCTCATAAGTATCAGCCCACCTTGGTTTCAGTTGAGGTAAATCTGACATTAGAACGCCTTAATTCATCTCTCTTCAAGGTTATTTTTTACAAACCTGTCCAAGCTGCAGTGACTGATGAGGGAGGAATTCTCTGCCAAGCTAGTTTCTACCACAACCTGCACGTGAGGTGTTAAAGGACATCTGGAAATTGTGATGTCTATTGATGAGCAGACGTTGACCAAGTGAGGTGATTCATTTCTATTTTGTCTCTGCGAGATGCACTGAATTTAGTTGAAGAAGCATATTTTAAGTTTTATTTTGATGTAAAGACTTGAAATGATAAGCAGGAGTGTAGCACGATGGTGAAAGCAGTGCTTTGTTTTAATGAATGAATAAAAATAAACATAACGAATGTTTTTTAAAAAGCTTTGACCAAAAACTTTTTTGACATTGATCATTATAATCCTCATTAGCATTTTGACCAGAATCTTGCAGTTCTACTTGATGTGGGTGAAAGTGTAAGTCAACACCTTTGCATGTTCCTGATACGACAACGCAAGAGCATTCATGTGGAGTTGTGTTTCTACACACCTGCACAATCTAAGTCCAATATTTACTCTGTTTTTTTAAACTCTGCAGGTATACATACGAGCAAAGCTGTGGGCTGTAACAGCAAAGCCATGTACTAAAAGTTGCTTAGATACCGTTCTGAGCTGAGGAGAAGACAGTTCTCTGTAGTTCTCTGTAGGTTTGCACGACTAGCAGCCCTTTCACAATACACAAAAGGTGTTTGAGCCATAGCCGATATGAAAACATTGATTTTTGCAGCATGAATACCAAAGCAAACAACTTTTTGAGAAACACATCCCAAACGTAAAGGCAACACCTCGAATTCTTGAATATTATTTGTCAGTATTGTAAGAATTTCAGCTGGAGTGTCAATAAATGTGTCAGAATGTTTTTTATCTTCTTGCTCACCTGCTCCTCTGCTATCCTCGAGGTGTTCTGGAGTTTGATGATGGTCTTGTTGAAAGCCTTCTGCATCTCCTCCATTTGCTTCCGGTACCTTGAGTTAAAAGATTGTACAAGTCTTAAGGTCATCGGTTCATAAACAAAATGTAATCGTCATATTTACTGAATTCTTTTTCTGTGCATTGCCGTCGTGTGGCCGCTGTTCCTCACCTCTGGCTAAGCTGCTCCAAGTAACGGCCGCTGAGCGACATGTTCATCTCCAGGGCCTTGATGCGGTTGTTGAGTCTCATGAACACGGACTCCTTCTGGCTGGATCCGTGCACCGGGTTCCCGTTCTGCTCCGTGTCATTCGGGGGCTCTGCATAGATGTCTGAGAGTGACGGTGAGGTAGGCGAAGAAGGAGTCGGAGAAGAAGGGCGAGGCGGCTGATTGACACCACCTGAAGGTGTCGAGATGTCTTCTGCTAGATCGTCCATTTTAGCGTCTGCGATGGGCGCGTGACCACCGGAGGGCTCAGGTTCTGTGACAGTGTCTGCAGCGGACTGGGATGCTTCAGTGGAAGCAGCGCTGCCTTCAAGTACAACTGGGGGTTCAGGTTCGAAATAAGGGGAGAGGGTGGGTGAAAGAATTGGAGATAGATCTGTCTTAACTTGGGTTTGGATGACTGTATTTACTTCCACTTGAGAACTATCAACACTAGGCTTCTCCTCTGTTGGTGCCGCTGATGCATCATCCGCTGCAGCACTGACGGTGGGTTTTATAGAGACAGAGCTGCTGAGGGAAGCTGAAGGCTCAGTGTGCTTCTCCTCAGCCAGCACATCCTGGCTCTTTTCTGGCCCCGGCTCCTTCGCTGGCTCCTCAGAAGACAGCTGTGGTGTTTCCACAATAGGGGTAGGTTTGGCAAAGGATGAATCGGTGGCACTCGGTTTGGGGAGGTTCGAGGTTTGACTGGGCTCCAGCGGAGGAGGTTCAGATACGGATTCTGCCGTGTTCCCTGGAGGCTGCGGTGCTTCTGACGCGATGGTTTCGCTCTCTGGCTCCTGCTCAGAAGCTTGTTCTCTTTCATGGGGCTGATGTACCTCAGTGTGGTGCTGCTGAGGTTCGGGGCAGGCAGAAGGGGACAGAGGTAGCTGCCAAGCTGGCGTCTGGATGGGAGGAATCGTTTGCTTTCTGTCCGTTTTTTGGCATTTCCTCTTTTTGGACAGTAAGGCTGAACATTGCTGCTGGAAATACTCCTGGAGGGACGCTGCACAAGAGCATGAAGAAAGTGAAGGAAGCAGAGAGCAGTAGTTGAGGCTTTCTTGCTGTCGCTCACGATGATCCCTTTTCTCTTTGTCCTCATCCAACTCCTCCTCTTTGTCCAGAAGAGTGATCGTGACGCTGATGCGTTCGTCCTCATCTTTCTGTAAAGGAGTGACGATTTGTTCCTCCACTGGGGGGAGCTCCTGTTTGCTGCTATCAGTGGCAGGAGCTTCTGGCACAAGGGTCTCTACAGAGGGGGCTACAGGTTCAGGGATCTCAGGGTCTGGTGGAATCTGCACATCTTCCGTTTCCAGACTAGAGAGAGAGAAATAAGGACAGTAGGGTACATATTAGATCAGTAAAGGAGGAGCATCATGTAACAGCCACTAGAAAGCACCTCAAGCTCATCTACAAAATACCTGAAGACCATTTAATAATCTTCTGTGTTATTTCACAAATGGAAAATGGCTATGGAGCTAAAAGAAACTAACACATGACAGCAGATCTGGAGAACCATGATGCAGTAGCATTAGCTTGTAGGGTATATTATGCCTTTTACATGAATCTATGTAAGGAGAAATAAAAAGACATCCAACTCTATTTGTAGTGAGACATATTAGAAGCAATTTTTCACAGGTTTTCAGGCAGACTTCAGAAGTCATGAAGCAAAAACCAAAAGTCATATTTATAATTTTCGTCTTCCCTTCCAAAAGTAAAGAAAAAAAAACTGAATCCATCATTATCAGAAAATTTTAGTTCAGCTCGGTCACATAAAATCAATTTATAAGTCTTGGGGAGTACGACTGTGTTAGGTCCCACGACTGTGTTAGGTCCCTGGTGTACGGGTGCAGAAACACAATGTAAATGACAAGCGGATGAGGAACAGGTGTAAAAAAACAAGCAGGTTATTGCCACCACAATTTCTACTTTTACACATTTACAAATAAAAGAGCAGAGCAACAGAAGCCTGGCTTCAGGGAGGACTAATGCCAACACAACAAACAAAACAAGCTGTCTGAAATCCCAAAACTTAACTTAACCCTGGAAGGAACATAAATAAAGAAAAATACATTTGCTAAACCTTCCGCCCTAGATTAAGCAAAAACAAGAGAAAACAAGCTTTAAACAAAAAATATTTACAATTTTAATCTTAAATGCACTGAACAACTAGAGTCTAGCAATCTGAATTTTAACAAAACCAATACAAAAACTAACTAAGAATGTTGTACAATATTTGTACCAAACACTATCAAAGAAACACTCTTTCAAAACTCCAACAGCTATTCTTAAAGCAGTACCGAAGATTGTTTCAGGAACAACGAGGCTTTAAAGTGCAGGAAAAAAGCCTTTTGTGTGACAAATGTGCAAAACATCGTCACCTAAACGTCACCTGGATAAGCAAGCTAGAAACTGAAAATAATCTGCGGTAGAGTCACGTGATCTGAATCAAGTAAGAAACATGTTTTGTTATTTTAGACTTATTTAAAACATCTTGTTTACTCTCAATGAAGAAAAGAGAGATTTAGATTTCTAGTAAAACAATATTTTAACCTTTGTGGTGGTGCGTCCTGATGAACCTCAACGTGAAAACAAACAATAGATGAGGTCTTTTTTGCTAAAGTTAGTCCAGAATAGGTTTGGTTTAAATAAAAATAGCCATTTACAAACTTTAATGCAAGAAGAAGCC
>NW_007577731.1:2922673-2986434 GCF_000690725.1 Stegastes partitus | reverse complement strand
AATTCTCTTTTACAGTAACTCACAACATGTTTATAATCGGGTAGAGAAACTCATTTAAATATGTAATAATTAGGATCAGAGCTAGAAGTCTGAGCTTTTACAAGCCTGACCCAGAACACCTTCGCTTTGCAATTCCACACCTCCACAATCGCTGTTACCGACACAAAGACACCAAAATGTCTCCAACAACAAATCACTGAATTCTCTTTTAAAAGCCCGTGACAGGTACTCACACTGCAGTCAGGTCTGTAGTGGTCGTCTGAGTGGATGTGTCTAGCTGTGGCGATGGCTCAGTCCCATTCACTTCTTGGGATGAAAGATTGCCTTTAAAACATGGATGTAAAAATAGTAATGAGGACAAAAAATTAGAATTTACTCAAGCAGGCATCCCCGTTTTATCAACATAAAGTAAACATCACATTCGTGGACACTGTGTATGACTGAAAAGGTGAAAGATTTTAGTTTGAGGAAAGCAAATAAGACAGCAGCAGTGTGTTTAAATGCCTGTGATGATGTGTCATCCATACCTTGCATCCCTGGGCCTCCCCCAAGAACATTGTTGGCAATATTATTAACCATGTTCATAAGGGCATCTGAAGGAAAAATTAAACAACCAGAGAGTTATTACAATAATCCACGTTTCAGATAAATGTACTCGTCATAAAGCGGTGGAAATTAATTTAAGCCAGGCTTACCTTTAGCTGATCCAATGAGATTATTAGTTAACTTGACTTCACCAGATGCATAACCAGCGGGATAATCTGTAAGATGTAATATATCACATCTAACTCAAAAAATAAAAACATTTAAAGCTGTGATCATGTGATTAAAACACCACATTAGTTTTCAACTAAAAAAGTCTGAATACACAAATGAATGGAATAATTTCAACACTAGTTTATTATATCATGAATACAGTCGTCCTCAAATGTATTCATACCCTCCCATTAAAGAAGGAAAAAAACAGCTGAAATAAGTTGAAATTGACAAAAGTAATAGCAAATAAACATAGAATAAAAATCATGACGTTGCTTTTGGATTGTGGTTCGACAGAAATATTTTTTTTAAAAATCAAGCAAACAAGCATGATGGGACTCGTAAACTAATATTTAGTTGAACAACTCTTTGAGCCAATCACTGCCATCAGGTGTTTTCTGTAACTCTCAGTCAGACTTCTGCACCTGTTGACAGGTATTTGGATTTCACTGCTCATCAGCAAAGTGCTCTAATTTGTCCGGGACAGTTTTGTTTGTTTTTTTTAATTATTCTTTTCAACCACAATTCAAAAGCAATATTTCACTAAATTATAATTTAGCAAATTTTTATTTATTATTACTTTTTTCAGTTTCTAGTTATTTGAGTGACTATTGTGAATTTTGCCTTTTCTTTAATGGAAGGGTGTGAATACATCTGACTGTATACAAACAGGTTAAACCTGTATTAAGTTGAGCTTAAGAGATAAAATCACTGACTGGATTTCAGCAACTGAAAACGATCATACCCAAGTCATCATCCTGATCGTCTGGCCTTTCTGGAGGATCGGCTATCTCCTCGTACTCTTCCACCATGCTCGTGCCAAACACCCTGCGCAAAACAAGTGAAATTGATTTAGAACCACACACACAGATCATACAGGGGAGCTGCTCCTCACTATAAGAAAGTGCAAACACAAACATCCAACTAGTGCTCAATTTCTCATGAGGCGCCACCTGAAACCAAACAAGAAATAACCGGCGCTGTATAGTTTTACTTCCTAAGTAACAGCTATAGTCAACATTTCCTGCTAGCCCTCTTTATATGCAACCACAAGTCAGATTTATGTTTTGCATTTTGCAGAAGTGAAATACAGCCGCTAACTCTAAACTGCTGATTAAGGTAGAGCTCAACAACTATGACCTCACACCAAATATAAGTAGAGCTGTTGCAGTATGCAGCAAGCTATCATGTAGAAAACACACTTTAAGCAAATTGGTTTAATTAGAATTATACCACACAAACAAATGCATCATCATCTGCAAATAGTACAGCGAAAAAACACATGCACGGCACTACTTTCTTGCTTTTCATTCAGAGTGTTTCTCTCTTCTGATTTACCAGGTTTTAAAAGTAAAAGCTGGTAATGCATCACATGCTTTTACACCACGAGCATATTTTATTGCCTTATTTGTTACGCACCTTAGGAGACTCAGGGGACAGAAGTGTTCAGAACCAAAGTGAGAGACCAGCTCCACCTGGAAAAGAAAACAAAACACACAAAAAAAAACAAACACAAAAGCGATTTAGAATATTTCATAAAAATGTGTTGCCATATTATAACCCACACAAATCAACGTAGTGGTTATAAACAAACAGCAAAGCGTTGATTTTGTTTGGATGGAAATCAATACATGGAAGTTAAACACTGATGGGCTGACTGGTAGTGAGTTACTGCAACAGAGAAATATCCGAAACCTCTCGATATCTGGTCAGTTTAATCATACTGACAGAATGTTTGATGATTTGAATGACAGACGGAGGGTATTATCATATTAAATGGGTTATTAAATACTCAGAATGTTTGATATTAGCATTTTTTAGAGAGCATATATCGTCAAGTTCTAATGGTTTGCAGGTAGCATAGCAAGCTGGATCTGATTCTGCTAAATGTTGATCACACCACACTGGAAAGACACAGAACACATTCCCCTCCTCAGTTCACCCGACCAACAGAGCACTACAAGAAGGGCAGGCTAACCTTTATGTACTTGGTGAACATCTGAAGCAGGAGAAACAGAAAAGAGAGAGAAAAAATTAAGGAGACGTAAGCATGCATTCAAAACAGGACTAAAGAGAGCATGTTGGTTTTATTCAGAACAACGTGGAACATGAGCAACACTAAGGACAAGGGCGAGACCTCCTACAGTACAGTCTTATAATAGTCACTCCTCAGACCAGAATGACCTTATCGACTGCTATAAACAGCAACAGGAAAAAAGAAAATGAGCCAAAACTTCTATTCAAAGAGATTCAGACAGAATATATCCAGAAAAAACACTGTGCTTGTTGGGTAAATGTTACCAGCACTGAAAGATTACAGCGATTTCTTTGCACTTATCTGGCAAAAGGATAAAGATAGATGTGGTGGTGGCGTCACTAAAAAAAAAAAAAACTTGTGCTCACCTTCACATATTTTGCATAAAGATGTTCATCCAATGGGAAGCTCTGAATTGTGCGTTCATCTCTGGCATGAAATGTTCCCAGCTTTAGCCACTTATTTGTTGGGTATCTGCAGGAGCACATTAATACAAACACGGTCAGGTCAGTGAAATTATGACAAGGGAAGGACACAGGCATGGTCATCAGTTTTCCAATTAAACCCCCCTGTAATGTGTCTTTAAAAGATTTTCATTCATCCAGGTCTTGGTATCTCCAAGTACTAAAACAAAAGCAACAACTGTTCATCACAGCACAGCACAGGGGAGTCAACTCCTCAGGTCAGGACTCAGAAGTGCACCTACATCTAAGAGACAAAGTACACTCACTGATGGTTTGAAAGAGGAGTGAAAGAAGTTAAAGTGGACTGACCAACACTAAACAGAGGAGGCCATCTACAGTACCATTCATCAGCAACTTACAACGCAGTCCTGAGATCCCTCCCCAAACAGTTGAACACTCAGTCACACCTCAGCTCACATGATCCTACAACCCTTAAGAAGCTGATGACACCCACAAGAACTTAAACACCTCCACACCAGTTAAGAGATGTGAATTGTCTTAAAGAAACTCAAGCAAGTCCGCTTGCCTCTGGTTCAGCACTTAAATATAAAAAATACCCCTGGTTTTAACAAGTCTAATTATTTCCCAAGACAATTAATAAAGCAAAAGTTTGTTGCTTCACTGAAGATATAACAGATAAATAAATCCCAGCTGCAAACATCACACCCTCAGTCTCTGATCGTCATCTCAGGAGACTTTACATCGCTCTCTACCACTCTCCTCACATTCAGCCAGTATGTGGACTGCCCAACCGGAGACGGTGAAGCCTTGGAGCTGCTGTATGCGGACACCGGGATGCATATTACTGAATTATTGTTATTTTCTTGTACTTTTTATATTTTTGGATGCTGCTGTGGCATGTACATTTCCCAGGTCTGGGATAAATAAAGCATATTCTATTCTAAAGTGTGTGAGCATATTCTATCGGTAGCTGCAGTGCCTACCTATCACTAATGGAGACAAGAAAGTCTTTAGGAGTAGAAGAGAAGAGCTCAAAGTTTGCAATGTCCAGCTGCTTCACCTGGATGGGCTCACAGAGCTCAATGATGAACCTGAGCAGCAGAGAAAGAGAAATAAGACATTAAAAAATAGACTTCAGACAAAGATGAAAAGAATTTGTGGAGATGCACGGATATCTCATACCAGATTTTGTTACTACAAGGGTTTAACATGTACAAGTCCATGTTTTCCTCCAATATGGCTGAAGTGCTCTGTATGGAACAAATAAACAACAGTTTGTATTTGTCATCATCCAACAAAACAGGCTAAATTTTCTATCATAGCATCACTTGTACCTTAGACTCTGGGTTGGCGCCAAGTATCTTGGCTCCACACTCCACTGAAGCATAGTTATTGAAGTTCTTCTGGACCTTCTTCACAGTCTGAGAAGCCCCATTGTTTGAGGTGTGAGTAGACAGAGCTATAGAGGGAGGAAAAAAGCCCAACAAATAATCATCCATTCTGTACATTTCTGTAGTTTGATGTGAAACAGGAATCGCTGCAGTGTGCTACAGACACACAGAATATGTTGCACAACTACTTCAGTAGAATAAATGCGTGATCCTACTTTTCTCTTTTTCCACCTCCATCATTTTCCGCTTCCACTCATCAAAAGTGGGGATGTCCTCCGGGTCTTTGCTGCTCACGCCAGAATCTGTGTCTGGGCTGACAAGGGAGCTCAAGTCCTGCCAGAGATAATGAGAAAACGAGAGCTGGGACACGTCCTCTGGTAGAGAGAGGAAAATAGTCCACATCGCATCCGAGCTCCTTACCTGCTCTTTCAGCTTGTGCGATGTGTTGGTTTCCAGATGCGGTGTGCTGTGACCAGGTTGGGAACTTAGAGATGGGTCGGTGTGGGTTTTAGTGCCTGCGGTGTGAGCGTTAGAAGTGTTCTCCAGAACTATTGGAAGGCTGCTGTGGTGACAAAAAGAAAAGATAATGTCTTGTGGAAATCTCAAGAACCTCATTTATCGAATAAACTGAAGTTCGGTCCTACATCTAACAGAGTTATTTATATATTTTTTGGGGACACAAGATGAGCTGTACCCACCTATCACCGTCATATGGGTTGTTCTCTTCGTCTTCACAGTCAGCTGGAGACGGGTCAGATTCAATGACCTCAGGAGCAGCTACATCAGATGGGTCACTCGAAACACTGAAATGAAATAGCAATACATGTTGCATATAAAACATCCACAAAAAAAAAGGAAACATTTTAACAGGAACAGTGAGCTATGCCTCAGTGGTGTACATCACATTTTTGGGGGGATTGGTAACTTACTCAGTTGGGATGTTGTCTTGAGGGTTCGGGATGCTGGGGTCCTCTTTATTCACAACAGAAAGGTCAGAGACGGAGTCAGCAGATGGCAGCAGGGGGGCAGAGTCCTGATCTTGAGTGACCGAAGTTTCAGAATGTTCTACGATTTGCTCCGGCTGTGAAACTCCTTTATCCGCCTCCAGCTCTACCTCTACAGCAGCCTCCTCTGCTTCAAAGGCCTGATGGAAAAACAAAGATATTTGAGCTGCTGCTCAATGAAATGAGAAAACGCTTGGCCCATTAGCCGGGGTGGACCGATCAACGAAACACTTAAAGCTACAAATGTTCCAGGAAAAAAATCGATAAGAAGAAGAAGTGCACGGGACGACGCACATGATTGTTTATCCTGTTTGGAAACTGTTGTTGTGGAAAACAAATATTAAAATCTGTAGAAATCTTTGCGTAGATTTGAAATTATTTACGAGCAGTATGCAAACATTGAGGTACAAAATCCTTGTAGTCGTATTAATCTACATAAATATTACATCAATGCTGTACCTCTACATGTTGTTTTTGGTCCACCTCTCCTGCTACCTGCTCTTCTTTCTGGTGATCATCTTCTATCAGCTGCTCACTTTCAGAGACAGGCTGTGCAGGTAAGGCCCAGCTTTCCTCAACCTAGACAAAAAAAAACAACCATTCACACAGAAATACATCACTGACATCAACAAAGATGATGTGCTAAGCCTCAAAACACCAGCAAAATAAATGAGCACAAAAACACACAGTGGCGTTTAAGGTCACGTGAGATATTTCCTACACCAACCTGATGTCATGGGGTAGGTTGTAGTACAGTATTATGTAACGCTACCTTGTCATGATGAGCCTTCTCCCCTGACTCGTCCTCTGAACTGGTGTCCTGCGAGGACACGAGCTGCTGGGCCTCTGGTTGCAACTCTGTGCAACCAACATAACAACTAGGGTACCTATGAGAGAAGGTAAAACACAAAGTCAGTGCCATGATACCACTGAGTCAACTTGTCAAATAAATAAAAGGATCCCTGTGGTACAGAAACTATCCTAGAATACGGGGAAAAAAAAAAAAAAAACTCAGATTATAAGGATATTAGAAATCTGCAAACTCTTTGAAAACTCTGTTTGAAGGCAGCGACACATGGACGGAAAAAGCTGCAGGTTGATGTCTCAGTGTGACGTAATGAGAAAGTCCAGGTGGTCTGCACCCCACTGCAGCAAATTTATCTTATCTGTCAGGGAATGTTGTCAAAGTCAGAGGACACACCTCAAAAGAGCTGCATATTGCTCAACCCTCGACTGGAGGACCTTTAAAAATAACCATGAAATATCTGCTTAATGCTATTTATATCCTATTATGCTCTATTTGTGTCTCGTGCCAAGAAAAAAAATGAATAACACTCACTTCTTTTCCTTCAGTGACTGTTGCCTGTGCTCCAGATTAGAGTTAAGTTTCTGTCTTTAAATGCAGTTGTAGAAAAGGTTGAATTATCCTCAGTGAAAATTACTGTTTTGAGGAAGTGAAAGAGTGAAAACAAAATACAAGTCCTGCAGCAACAGAAAATAGTCTTTTTATTATGTGAACTTTAAAAACTGGGAATGAAGCTGTAATTGTGGAGTGTGTAAAGGTCTGGACACCGTTCTACTTGTAAAGTTTGAGAACTTCATTAACTCATAAGGTGTTAAAGTTAAAGTGATCTATTTTAATCCAATCCAGCTGTCAGATTCAGTGAGCGTCTCCTCACAGACTGCTCGCTGTCCAGTCTGTGTGTGGGCGCTGTGTTTGTACACAGCCACGGCTCTGTAAAGAGGAAATGCACAAAGTGGCTGGAACAGATCCACTCAAAACTATTCCGGCGTCCCGTGCACGTTGCAGCACGTGTACATTAATGCTGGTGCACTGTACAGGAAGGAGGGACTGGGAGGGGGCAGATTCCACCTTGAGCTGACTCACCAGTGCCTGTTGGCAGGTCATAAATTGCCAATCAGGATTGTCAGCTGATGACATTTCCAGAGCTGATAAATTCTCTGGACTCTTGAAACATGGCAACAATGAACAACTGGGCTCTTCTCAGCAACTGGCCGAGGTCTGGGAAGTGAAGCTAACTGATGCCTACAAAGCAGGTGAGGGCTATTAAAAGCCCTCCCAGCTTATAATTTCCACCGTCTAAAATGTCACTGAGAGGAGGCAGTTGAGGTGAACTGTATAAGTCAAGACAATGAACGGGTAAATCTGTTGGGGGTAAAGGCAAACCTAAGCCCCTATATGACTGCAAAGACGCTGCTGAAAGGCTGACTGAGTATCCACATTTTTCTCACAATTGTTTTCTAGTTTTTAGAGTACATAAAATAAAGTGTCAACATTTGACTTAGAATCACTTTTTTAAACTAATGTTAGCTGCAGGGGCTGAACTTCCTTCTTTTCACTTTAACAAAATATGTAATTTGCCCAAAGGTGCCCTTGTTGGGTGACACTGCCAGAGAAAGCGGCTAGGTTCAAAGTGACCGTCTTTAATCTTGGCAGGAAAACAACGATAATTAGCTGTAATAAGGCTTTAGATAGTTGCGACACTGTCACATTCCTGTTGTCAAAGGCCACGCTCCAGCAGTGACTTGTCTACAATCTAGGCCATTATCTGGATTTCATTCTGGATTCCGGGTCAGGCATTTCACTTAGCCACTGGCCTGAATGGTGCAACACTTGATCTGACCTGAGGTTAGGCTAGTCACAAACACTTTAGCGAACAACAGGGCATTTGTTTTCTAATTAAAAGTCAGCGGCCATAATGTAACTCCCACTGGCAGCAGAGTGGTGTTGAGTGGCTTTCTAAATAATTAACCAACCGGCTAGAGACGGCGAATTAAAGCAGTCAACATCCCATTTAGAGGTTGGACATAATAGGTCTTAGCATGGATGCACATTTTCTTTTATCACATCATATCTTTTATATGATTATTTTTTTTCAAGAATGTAACTTATAAAATAAAAATGTAAATGAAGTTGGAATTCACAAGAATAGCATCACGTGTTAAATTCATAGCAGTCCCAATGCAATGCCATAAAAACGAGATCAGGCTGGACATGAAGGAGTGAAGTGCCCGATATTACAACAAATGGATAAAACACGTCTCCCACAAGTACAAAGATCACGACCATGTGTGCAGTGTCATCGGACTGTCCTTGGATGAGGCCTCTGACAAGTGACCTCCAAATGTGATAAGATTACCTGACGTACAGGATGATTTTACCGGTAATGGTGACGATAATGTCACTACAAAGATTTCAATTAAGGCTAAAGCAGTTCACAGGTATTGTGACATACAGTATTATGATGCGGTCCCTTAAAACACATTGGTTGTGGAATCACTTGTGCTGCATTATTTTTAGTGTAGACAAAAAACTTGTAGTATTTTATTAGGAGCTACTGTTGGATTCAAGTCTTTCAATATCTGTATCACAATAACAATAAATATAATGGTGTATTATTTTATTTTGAGATTATTCAGTGTCAAATGTGTAAAAACTGATGGGACAAAAATGTCTCCTTTTGAGTAATCCAGAAAATTAAATATATTTAAAGTACCTAAAGCATCACATTGAGTCCAGCTAATGAGCCACTCTGGTAAAACAGTCCACCACAAACAGACATATTAAAGAGATTTAAAAGGCAGATGAATTTATATGATGTCACATTCAACACTGGTCATCACTATTTGACAAATTTGCAGTCCAAGGCTATGCTGGGGGCAAAGCAGGCCGTGCCAACATCACCACCATAGATCTTACTACAATATTACATCAGACCTGCCTCCCTCTCCTCCCAGTCTGAAGTATGGCAGTCTGTGCGTGTTATGAGTTGTTGCTGTCCTCCAACATCATGGCTAGAGTCCATAATCATCATACATAATCATCCCGCATAAGCTCCCTGCTGGTTTTACGGTGTTCTGTCAGGTTTACACAGAACTAACAACCTCAGGATTTCAAGAGGACCGACGTGAAAGGCCCATAATCCTGTCAAGAGCTCATGAACCAAATCTGTGTAGCGTCGGGTCTGTGTTTGGGTCAGGAGTCACGGATGTACTGTGCAGTAGACTCAGCAGATTAATTCGCGTAACCAGGATGGTTTTATGGTTGTTTTTGGTGGCTTCTATAAAGATTACATTTATGTTCGTCAGCTGCTGTTTGCAGGAGATTGGTACAGGTATAACAAATTTAACGCAGCTAATAAAACGAATCAAATACTGCCAAATCACTACGTAGTTAAATATCATATAATGTAATTTAGAGACAACTTGCTTATTTGCTAACTCTAACACAACCTAGCTAGGTTAGTAGGAAGCTACTTAAGCTAACTCCTGACAACAAGTCAGAAGTCAGCCAGGTGCCACATCACAGCGCTGTGTCAACGTTAGCTAGCTAGCTAACGCCTTGTAACTGAGCTTAACCTTGTCAGACACCAGTCAGACACACTGGTAGTTCTCCCATTCAGTGTTCCCCAACAAAAATAAGTAGCGGCAGTGTTTTTAAATGAGACAAATTAAATCAACTCACCAACAAACTACAGCTACACATAGCCACACTGACACAATTCGCCACAACAGCGGCGTCATCTTCATCCCTCTCCTGCCGGGACAGGCATCCTCGCCGCACTCGTAGAAACGTTTTATCCTGTTAGTTAGTGGTCTCTTCAGCTGTGTGTGACACACATTCACCTGCCGTTTCCTGTTCGCTCGGCTGACGTTAGCAGTTTCACGGGTAAAGTGTGATGCTAGCCGCTGTCACCCACACAAGCTGCCGCTGACTGTCGGTGCGGGTCAGCGTTCAACCGGCCAATGAAAAGGCGGCGACGCTGTTGCGCAGTTCAAACTGAACGGGTTGTGGGAGTGAGCGCTCGTTTCGGTTCCTTTGTTCGCCCAGCTGGGCGGAGCTTCTTTGCCTCAAGCGTTGACACCTGTTGGGAGACGCTGGTTCTGCTCACAGGTGTTGTCACTTGTAATAGTAATGACTCATGATGATAACACGTGTCTCGTGGTGACTGAAGCGAACATAAAGTCTCTGTTGATACGAGGCACCGAGAAAGCGGGATGTAGTGTTTGACCGAACAGTTGATAGAAAAAGCTGATGAAAGAAAAAAAAATCAACCCTATAAAAAACACTGCATTCACATTGTATACACATTTATTTGTTACACTAATAAATCATAATATAATAAATAACTTAGCAATAACAATGTTCGACAGATAACTAAAGCCTCTTTGTAAAAAACTTTTTGCATCGAAATATCGCGAGACTTACGTCTGTGCTTGAAAAGGAACTTCATTTTAGTACTGTACTGTAATCATAAAGCGACAGCTAATCGCGCAAATTGAATGTAGTTTCAAGTAGGTGCAGATATTAAAGGAACAGAAACTTGCAGGTTTAGTATTTCCGATAACTCAATCAAAACGAGTTTTTAAAAAAAATAAAAATTAATCTATATAGTCATCTTCTTTGTGCAAATTGTGCAATTTGCGGTCGCATTACACATGATTGCACCACGACTGCGTGTATTGCATCCGTCCGTCTATCACAACACGTTGCTGTGAAAAACTGTCCGCCGTAATGTTCAGCTCTGTGGATTCACTTTGCACATTTCAGAGCAGACATCGTGCAGGACATCTGGCTGCACGCTTTGCCTGAGCGGCGGCAGTTGGAGCATGTTCATGTTTGGGTCACTAGAGGGCGCCCTCTGCTCAGCTCTGCAGCAGCCACCAGGCGTGAAAGAGATCATTTGAAACTCACCTTGATGAGGACGAGGGACGATGAGTCAGTGTGTCACTAAAGGGCTAAAAGAAAGAGTAAATCTCCTCCGTGAGTGGAGCTGCATGGTCACATTACAGCAGCTCTTTGGCTGCTGTGACCTCAGGGCCTGTGAGCATCAGAAGAGAGGGCAAACTAGGACACTTAACACAGATACAACATGTCCTACAGGGGGACAAAGGAAAAAGCCTCCAACAAAGGGCTACAGTTGGACTTTGTTGAAATAGGCACTCATTTTTAAGGTTGCAAAACAAATTTTTGTACTGTTTTCGACATAACATCATAGAGTTTCAGTTTTCCTATTTGGATTAATTACTCATACAGAGTGTACAATTATTTGTTAATGAAGAAAAACTATGATTTTTGCTTAAGAGCCAGTTGTACCTAATTAAAATCTGTAATCATCCGTGTATATAATTTTGCATTCATGCCTTTTATTGCATCAAAGTAAAAAAACAACCTATTTTTTCTGATTTAGCTCCATTCACTTGACAACACTGAATTTAACCTGGAAAACTGCAGCACAATGACAGATTTCTAAGGATGCTTCAGTAATATTGGACAAAGTTTACCTCAGTTTCTGCTGCCATCATGTGGTTGTAAGTGAACAGCTGTGAGACTGCAGTCCTATGTATTAAATATTGTATTGTGTGGCACACAGGTATTTTTGGCCATCTTAGTGTCACTTCATTCACTTATTTGTTAACTTACTGAGCCATTTTAACCTTGTAGCCTAAATATTCCATACAAGCATGTCTCCTTGAAGCAATGCCAACTGTAAAGAGTTGAATGTTTAGGCTTTTTTCTACATTACAATAAACAGAATGTGTATAAAAAAAATTACCAAAGACCCTCAGATTTTTTGTTATTTTGTATAGCTGGTAGTTTTGGTCTGCCCTGGAAGCAAACAGCATTCAGTCGTTTAGGTTTTGACTATTTGTAGATGTTTATTTTGCTTGTGTTTTGATTTAAGGAAACATATTTTCCCATAAGACAAACACATGCATGATTAGAGCACTGGCCTAAGGTGCAAGGTGTGTAGCACTGTCTGTTGCACAAATCCAGATGTTTGGGTTGAGGGAGCACAGATGTACCTGCAAAATCCTGCCTTTGTGTATTGAAGGATTCTACAGGCTAAATTGCGAGTTTTAAATATAATTTCTCCTTTTTTATATTTGTGCTTAAAAAGGCCACATGAGCTTGAAAGTACAGCACCGCTTCACTCATTCATTCATTTCTATTTTGGGAACGATTCAGAGCAGAGGCAAACTACTCAATACTAGTATTCAACAAATACAAGGTTACATACTCAACAATGTAGATGGTATGTTTGGAATTTGAAACAACTCAAGGCAATCAAGAAAGTAAATGTATAAACCCATCTCTGAAAATAAAACTGTTTATTTCATAGCCATTTGTTCATCTTCTTTCTTAAGCTGAACCTCTTCCGTTCAGTTTTGTTGCGATAGAAACTAGCTGTGCTCATAGCCTCTTGATCTAATATGACGTGTGCGCCTCTGAATATCTGACAAGCAAAAATATACTGCACATACCCTCCCATAAACCTTGTGGTGACTTAAACAATGAAAACTCTGTTGACAACTTCTGACATTATGAGGAAGAAGTTTATTGAGGAGCGATACAGAGACACAGAAAATAACAACTGATGCATTTCCCCAGTTTAATATTATGCCCTCTGCTAAACAATGCCATCTCACTACAACTGGAACCACTTCGTTGTTGGTCTTCGGCAGATTTTTAATATATTTTAAATTCTTTTTTTTTTTCTCAGCTCAACGATTTTTCCTTCTACTTTTAGCTTTGGCAATACAGAATTGTAATTCATGCCCGGTAAGGCAGTCTAAATCAGAGAGAAGAGAGCATTTAGTGAATAGAGACATAGAGAACGATTAAAGCGCTAGGATCCTTGATGAGGTCTTTATAGTCCACAGGTACAGTATCTCCTTATCATTACCTATATACATCAGAACACAGTTTAGGCCCACATACACAATAACAAACTGACAGAGAAGCACTTGAACATTGACAATAGAACCTTAAGCTCTGATGCAAACGCTGACCGACCGGCTTCTGAGTTAGTGAGTAGAGGAAAGAAGAAGAGGGTGAAAAGAAGAGTTTGTGATATGCATGGAGTTGCATGTGTCAAACCTGAGAAAAAGGCTAAATGGAGAAACATGTTCTTTGTTTCATGGAGGAACTAGTGTTTGGCCACATTAAGGTGTCTTTCCTTTTTTTAAAAATTTTTTTTTTCGTCCATGTGAAAGTTCCAGTCCCATGCGTCTCCCCAGCCAGCATCTGAATCAGAGCTTAAGGCCGCGAGGGTCACAATTTGACCATTAATACAGCACAGGTGGACACCTATGACAAGGTTAAATGCATTATTGAGGCTGTTTTTCCATATAGAGAATACTGAAGGTGCTCCTCAGCCTTGCTATGTGTGTATGGCTGCTACTACAACACAGGAACAACTCACAAAAGTCCAACATTAAATTTTTACCCCCGAGGGTTTTTAATGATTCATCATTAACAGCTTTGACCATGAAAACAAATAGAACTGAAACGCCAACAAACGTGCAGACAGACGGCACATGCACACGTGTCCTCGCGCACCCAAACACACACACGCGCACACACACACACACACACACACACACACACACATACACGGTATTACTCGCACACAAAAAAACGCATATTCACGCACATATACTAAGATACAACTTCTGTTCCTAAGAGAACATCAAGCTGATAATTAACACTGAGGGCGAGAGGAAGGGGGGGCGGTATACAATAAATTAATACAATACTAAATCAAACTCAGCCTACATATAGGCAAATTAGTCCCTCCCCCTTATACATACACACAAAACACACGCACGCACACTCTACATACACGCACTCCCATGCAATAAAAGCAGCTTATGTGCCATGCTGCATTTGGAATGAGTAGGGCAGTACGACTGCTGAGCGTATTTTCATGTAGAAGCAGCAAGTGGGGGGTGGAGGTGGTGACTTGGCGGAGGGATTCGTGAGGAGGAGGAGGAGGAAGGGTGAGGGGTAAAGAGGCTCCAGGGACTGATACTGGGTAGTGGACCTGCTAAGCAAACCTGGACCACAGGCGAGCAACAAGCGCACATACACATACACCACAAGACAAGTACCATACTGTACATAGATATATGGACATCGTCACCTGGCAAGAAGTTGAGGGTCAAAGGGGTCAAAGACTTCAGTGTCTGCACTAAGGAGAGACCAGGACAGCAGAGCCATGGCTAAGAGAGGAGGGGATGGAGTGGATGAGGGGAGGAGATCAGGGCAGGAGGAACCCCTTCAGATGATTACGGTGGGACTTGTCTTGTAGGAGATGGTGGGGGCCGCCGACTGAGGAGAGGAAGGAAGGAAGGAAGAATTTTAAAAAAAAGGAGACAAATGAGATTAGTGCTCACACAAGTTTAAATGATGTTTTATGTGACAAATAAGACAGAAAACGATTTTCTTGTTTGAATTTACACGTATTTACCCCTCAGGGCAAATGGTGCAAACCTCCTCAGTGGCTCAAATGCAGCAGCCAAAATAGGCATCAACGCTGCTGACATTTCCATTTTGGGAAAGATGCTTGTTTGCTTTCTTGTTAAAAGTTGAAGAGCAGTTTGATGCTATGTTTAGATCCGTCCATCCGTGTATCAGTTATACTCGCTCTGTCCAGCGGAGGGGGGGCTGGAGTCCGGTTCACGGCAGGGCAAAGACAAGCAATACATTCTCACACCTACTGACAATTTACACTATCCAATTAGCCCGCCATGCCATGTCTTTGGACTGTGGGGGGAAGCCAGAGCAGCCAGAGAAAATACAGGCACAGCAAGAGCATAGAACCCTAACAGAAAGCAGGCTTAGGCCCCAACCTTCTGGGGTATTAACTACCATTCTGCCCCTATGCACATGTCGGGACTAGCAGTCAGTTAGCTTAGCTTAGCATAAAGACTGAAAAAAAAGAAATAAGAGCTGGCCGGGCTCCGCTAACAGGTTTCATTACTCCAAAATAAAAGCACAACGCAGCATCTTTGAATCCAGGCTGTTGTACAGTTCAGACTAGATATATCGTGTTAATTAATGAGCTTTAGTGGTTCTTAAAGGCAGATCTCGTTATCTTTAAAACAAATCAGACTAGCTGCTGTCAGCAAACAGTAGCTTTATATTTACAGTACAGACATAACAGTAGTGTCAGTCGTCTCGTCTCAACAAGAAAACCAAAAAGCACATTTCCCAAAATTGTATGACCAAACGAACCCCTTTCTCCAAAAAATGTCTATTTCATTTAATTCCCAAAACCAAATGTATTCAATTTTCAGCCTGATATCTACCATGAAATGCTTCGCTGGGTTAGTGTGTTATGTAGCTAACGGATGAATATGTGCTAATATTAGATCTACTGTCGCTCTCTTGTTTGTCTGTTGTTCTGCAGCCTTCTATAGAGATTTAATGTAATGGCTGGAAAAGCATTAACGCTAATCTAAGGGCAGATAAAGAGCAGTTGTTGAGAGCAGCTGAGATTAAAGCTGATCACGAGGAGCTCAATGATTTATACTGTTAGCAGCGTTCTTTGTTGTTTAGGTTTTCAGTGATGTTTGGATATTTTCAATTATAAATACGGCGCTTAACACATTTATTAGACCACCACCCAGTGTAAGGTTTAGGCCACAGATGCCCTAAATTAGCAGCATTACCAAAATCATTTTTTATGTTTCTGTGATGGTTAATACACCAGTATGTAGAAGCTCTTTAACTAAAATGATATTTTTAATGCTAGAATATAATTATTATTGTTGTAAATAAATTTTCAAATTTACTGCTTTACAAAAAACAGAAAAAAACTGTAAAGCACATTATTATTTCTTGATTAAGATGTCAAATTATAATTATTTACTTGCATTCCTGAACAGAAAAATTAGTTTTAGTGGTTGAATGTTCTGCTTGATTCATTTCTGGCTCCTCAGAGAAGCCCAGTGGCTCAAATTTGGATATAAAAAGGTGAATTCAGTTTGGAATTTCTGTTCAAAATGGTAAAACGTTGAGAGCTGAGTGCACATTAAAGCACTTCATGATGCTGGTTGGTCTATATAAATATATTATACAGTATTAAACAGGTTAGGTAGGTGGTCTAGTAAATGTATTAAGCACTGTATAGTATATTTTGGATAAACATGCAAAATCTAGTGAGTAAGTAAGTGACTCTTTTTGCATCAAAGTTTTCCCTGAAGAAACGTAATAATTCCTATGTGCTCCCATGTTTCAGTCATGAATCCAGTGGGACATTGCATTCCAAAATCATCATCTGAAGAGCAGCGGAGGCGAAGGCTGCACTCACCTGGGGATGCTAGGAGGGGCCCTGTTGGGGCGGCTGGGAGCCTGAGGGCTGTCAGCACTGTTATTGAAGGGCCCCAGGGGTCCTGGGCGGTTGGGTGGTGGCGGGGCCCCTCGGGGAGCCGGGCGCTGGCCTGAAGACATCCTCCTGGGAGCGGTGGGGCTGGGTGGAGGAGACCTGAGGGTGTGGTAACAGAAAAAAAATGTTTTTGAAATATTACAGCACCATCATTTGTTTTTATTTTGAATCGTCACAGTCTGTGTGTGTAATTGTTTTAATGTACCTTCGCCCACCACTGGATCCTCCCACCCAGGAGGTGTCAACAGGTGGAGGCACGGGGACGGTGATGGTGGAGGTGGAGATGTCACCGATGATGGCCAGCGCCTCCTTCAGGGCCTGGTGGGTCCTCAGCACCTCGTCCCTCCTCTGAGCCTGCTCCTGAGACTCATCCATCAGGGCGTTCTGGTCGCCTGCAGAGTAGAGCTGGGCCAACAGCTCCGCATTGATGAAGTCCTTCACCTGTTGGCAGGCAGAGGTGGAGCAGGAAGAGGAATCATGAACGTAAACAGGAAGGACAAGTGCTGGTCGTCCACTTCCTTATGTGTCAGTATAAATATTCAGAATTGTAGCTTTAATCTAGTAACAATCAGATTAAAGCTGTAAGGTATATATATGTAAAAGAACATTTTAGTGATTTTTTTTCTTACATTGTTGATCATCAGATGCATGATGGTCTTGGGCATGAGGTCCCGGATGCACTTGTTGACAATAGCCATGTAAGAGTCCACCAGGTTACGGATGGTTTCCACTTTACGCTCCAGCTGAGGGTCCATGGAGAAGTTATCTGAGGTGGTGGTGGTCTCGCTCTCAACCTGCACAGATAGAAGGGTACATGTTTTAAACAGGAACAGAGAGCGCTCAAATGCAGTTATAGTGCTTATAAAGCACAGAACTTAGGTTTTTGGACTGGATGCTTTAAAGCCTTTTATGAAGGGATGGTAGAAATTTCAGAAAACTTGGTGCAAAATGCAGAGACTTCTTCCATCTTTGCCTTGTTGGATATAAATACATTTAATAAAGAATGAACTGTGGTAAAACAAAAAATATAAATTCTAATAAAAAGTGGGCATTAGCAGGTAATGAACAAGACAGTGACATTAGTGATGATGGCAAACTAAAAGGACGAAGCACTAAAAGACTAAATGGAAAATGAATTAATAAATGAATCAATTAGACTGTGTTTGTTTTGCACATTTCACACAAACAGAACGTAACAAAAAGTGCTTCACAGAACAAAAAGGAGACAACAGTAAAAACCCTAACCCCCACAAACATTATAAACGAAGGACTCAATAAAAACTGAGGAAGCTCTATTGTAAATAAACTGAATGAGGAAACACCAGAGGCAGGTTAAGTCAACAGTACGAACAGCAGACAGCAATGGGAACGCATAAAGGGGTTTACAAACCGTGATGGTCTTCTCAGGATAGACCCCAGCACGGAGGAGGGAAGACTTCCAGCTGTCCACGTCATCCTGGGAGTCGCAGGCCAACTCCAGGGTGCGATTGTCCTTATACACATTCCTAAACACCACGACACGGGAAAGCACAAGCAGAAATCAGAGCTGATAATCCACACAAGCATCTGGTAAATACACCGTACGCTAAAGTTGAGGAGTAAAATTTGATTAGAGGAAGTTTTGACGGATGAGTAACATGTATACAATGCTCCTCATTGTTCCAAAAAATCATCCAACAAAACAGATAAAACTCTGACATCTGGAAGTATTGACAGTCTATTAGCTTTTGTGCCCCTTTTTTTTTCCATGTGGGATGTTTAACAATTTACAGGTTTCAAGCCAAGAAGACGTGGAAACTGGACGAGGAACATAAAACTGTTCTTTTTTTTACAGGACACGCTGCAACAATCAGCTGAAGCTCAGGCATGACGCTTTACATTCTTACACAGATTCACTGCGGTTTGGAGAAGACGCGGTCCTGCAATCGGCCGCTTGTTTTCCGTCAGACACAATGTCTAACTTGCAAAAAAAAATACATTTATTCACAGCATTTCGTGGCCAGAGCTTCAAATGATGAAAAAAAAAAGCCATCTTCAAATCGGGAGTGCCTGTAAGTGTGCAACCAATCACATGCACGGATGCCAAACATCCCTTTACTATTATGCTTTAAATGGATAAATTGCTGAAGCCCCAAAGGACCAAACTGCATTCCCCTAAATCAGATCCAAATCTTGTACATTTGCAGATGGGCGAAAAAGGTAAATAAATTAAATCCTCTGCAGTAAATGCAACAAGGTTTCATTAAACTTGAATCTGCAAAACACTACATGCTGAAAAATAACAAATTTCATGAAAAATATATGAAATAAATCAGGTGTGTGTCTATAAATGGATCCTTGAGACCTCCCTGTCACTCTTGGGTTGATAACAGGCCATTAGCCCTGTGATTTCTGGAGTGAGGGTCAGTCAGAACTGAGGAAAGTTCTTGGATTAGAGGTGAAAAATCTTCAACAAATTCACTTGCCTACGAAGTGATGCAATTAGCTACCCCGAAAATCTGAATCCGTGGTTATGAGGCTGCAGTTTCGAGGAAATATTGTCGTCTGCTTGTTTTGCTCGTGTGTCTACCAGTTTGTAAAGTAAAAATTCCAGTTTACAAACCAATTTATCTGGTTTCAAGGAACGTCTCTTCTTCATCCTGATGTTTTTGACGTGGTATTGAAATGAATATAAAAACAGGAAGAGCGTAACTCTTTCCAAACTGTGGGAAAGTTTACACAACAGCAAAATGAAAGGGAAAGCAACACACGCGATGTTAAACATACACTAGACCAACAACATTTTGAAATTTTTAAACTCTTAATCAATCAATCCATTTTAGGTAAGTACAATCTATGACTACTAGAAGGATCAAGGCCTCTAAAAGCTCTCGTCTTGAGTTCTTTGTATTATCAGCAGCTCATTATAACAACATCAAGACCTTTAGGGATCTCAGTTTTCTAACAATTCAATGTAAAACGTCTGGTATGAAGAATCATTTAAGTAATTTTGAATTTTGTGAAGACACAAACAAACCACGAATGACAACCTTCCTAAACTGAGCGCTACGTCTTCCTCTGCAGCGTACGCATGCACACATACTGTACATAACACATAATCCAAAACATATTTCAGCCTCTGCACACAGGCCCCTGCGTCTCCTGCATGTGTTTGCTCTCAGAAGTCTTTGTTTATGTGGCCGGTTGCAGATCAAAATATTACAAAAGGCTCCAGAAAGGCAGAGTTTCCCCCCACGGCTGACCTCGACTCCGTGTTGAAGATGCAGAATATGTGCTTGCTGGACATGAAGCTTTTCTCCACATCGCGGACCTTCAGGTTGTCCAGGGGCAGCATGTACTTCTTCTCTTTCTCCTGCGAACGGGAGAAGCAGAAGGTATGGATGACTTTTCAAACGGGGAAATTGTTTGGTTTTTTTTGCCAAATTTCTCATGCAAGCATTATATGAAAGGTGAAATCAGGTTTTTTAAAAAGAGGGAGCGAGGAGGAGAGGGGGGTGAGGAGAAAAGAGTAGGGGGGTGACGGGAGGGAGGAGGAATGGCGGAGAAATAAGAGTGGGAGGTAAAAAAAAAAAGAGGGGAGTGGGTGGCGGAGGAGGGGGGGGAAGCAGAAACAGAGAAAGAAAACGGGAGAAGGAGAGCACATGTGGAAGTCATTACAGTGTGGGTCAAGACACAGTCGTTCTTCACGGTGCGTTTTGCCGAGCGGAGCTGGTAGCTGAAGGCGGAGGAAAGTCGGAGGGAAATGCAGATATATGTGTATAAAAGCTCCTGAGGTCCAGATAATGCACCGCTCAACCACGGTGTTGATGTGACCGAGGCAGAGGCTCTAACAGACTCACAGAGAAGCTATGACAGATCCTTAGGTTACTCTTCATTTTACACTTCATCCCGGCCTCCATCTTTCTTAACTCTCTCTCTGTCTTTTTTTTTTTTTTCTTTTATCCCTCCCCCTCAATATTTTTTCAATATTTTTTCTTTCCATTCCAGAGGGGCCCACTTCCTGCCTGATTTTTTTTTTTTTTTTTTTTTTTGAAGGAGGGAGAGAGAGCGAGAGAGATTAAATGACAGCCTGGCGTTAAAACTCAACATCTGGTAGTGCTTAGCAGCACACAGAGAAGCAGGGAAGGAGGGAGAAGTTAAAGAGACGGCGGGCGAAGGAGGAGGAGGAGGAGGAGGAGGAGGAGGAGAGACCAAGCAGAAGAAACACCAAAGTGGATTTGCAAAAAGATTTGCAGAAGAAAGCCCACATCTGGTGCGACGGCTTGGAAAGTGGTGGTAGATGCTCGCAGGTAAGAATCAAAGGGGACGAGGAGAGAAGAAGAAGAAGAAGAAGAAGAGAGGACAAGGAAACTCTGCAGGCCCTTCTGAGTCCTATTCCCCAAGGGGTCACCGCGGCCCATATATGGTCACACGGGTCCCCTCCCTCTTCCTCCCTCTTCCTCTCCCTTTCTCACTCCCTCTCTCTCCCCCCACCTCCGTCTCTCTCTCTTTCCCTCTTTTTTGTAATATCCCCTCCCTGAACGTGCAGCCAGTCTGTCCCAGTCGTCTGAGCGAATATGCCACGTCAAGGCTGGATACTCTTCATGGCCGGCGTGACCAAAACGGACCGCGAGGGGACCCAGAGCTCAGACGCCCACCAAAACAAACAAACACGGCAAAGAGATGTGCACCGACAACCGAAAGGGGGGACGCGGATGAGGCGAATCGCACTTTTTTTTTGCGGGTGTTGGTTTTTTTGTTTTTTTTTCGATAGACGGGATCCTTGCTGCCAAAATGGAGAGGGGCGAAGGGAGGGCACAGACGACAGAGCCACGAGCATCTGGAATGGCAGAGAACAGCACACAAGGCCTGGCTCTTAACTCCGGCTCCGTCCACCCAGTGTTCAGACTACCTGTTCATTGTCATACTGGTGTACAGTAGTCTGCACATTGGTTAGACTGGGCATGGACCCTCTTCTGTCAGTCTGTCTTTCTGTGTGTCTCTCTCTGTCTCTCTGTTGCCATTTCAGGTCTCCGATTATTATTATTTTTATTTTATTTTTTTTGCATCTGTTGCTTCCTCCTCACCCTTTCCTTTTTAAAATCTATTCATAATCTGTATGTGACCTGTATCCATCTGTATTTTGTCCTAAGTGCACTCTAACACTCACCACTTCCTTTTCATTTTCTGTTTTTTTTTTGTTTGTTTTTGGAATAAACGTGTTTCACCAATTTACAACACTAACTGCAGATTTGACAATTTGCTGTGGAAAAACCAGGGTGCCAGATTTTTTTTAAAAAGAAAAAAAAGAATGTCAAGCCAGAATGATGAAAGCTTCAACGTTCTAACTCACAAACTAGCCAGCTCACATAATTTATGGCATGAATGAGTAAGTGTGCAGGCTGCTAGCCTGGTGCTCTGATGAAGATGTGGTCCACTGGAAGGGAGGGGGGGAGGAGCGAGTGTGGCTGCAAAGCATCAAACACAGGCCAAAGGAACGAAGAGGCCAATCAATCAAGCGGAGTTTGAAAATACAGTCAGACACCTCCAGTGAAGTTATTTCAGTGGGTGGTCAGAATGGAAGTGGGAGACTGGAAGGCAAAGGACAGGGATGTATACGAGGCTGCTGCGGTGTCAAATAACTGCGAAAAGGAGTGCTTTGCAGATAGCGCAATTAAATGCATCAGCAAAAAGCCTCAGAGCACAGAGAATATATGCATACAAAGGATGTTTCATATGTGAATAGTTTGCTAAATGAGGGATTATTTACTTTAGTTGTGCTGTCCTCTGTTTCTTTATGAAGTCACAGGTTGCAACCTTTTAATGCAACATCACACATGCACAGGATCAAAACAGTGACTCAGTGTCGTGAAGCGATAGCTACTGAGGAAGCTGAGGGTCTGAAACAGGAGGGAGGGTGGTTGAGTATTGATATTTAATAGAGGGGTTTCTCCCCACTGAAGCACTGGAGGCTGATGCTTAGATAAAAAAAAAACACAAAAAAAAAACGAGTGATTTTCCTGCCAAGAATGCGAGCAGTTCCAAAGTAACTGCCAGCCACATTAAGAGAGAGACGGGAGGCGAGTGTGTGAACGTGTGCATGTGCATCCAGGCGTGTGCACGTGCATGTGACTATAGAAAGTTCACGGAGTGTAAAACAGAAATATACAAGGCGAAGCCAGCGGAGTCTATAATTTCCTACATTACCGCACTAACGTCTCAAATGACAATCTGTAAGACCCAGTGCCGCGCGGCCCCACGTCGCCGTCTGAGGGCTTTCATATATTTTTGGGTGTCTGCTCGCGAACGTTTTGGTCTGGATTGGGACTGTTCCAAATTTGCAAAGAAGACGTGAATGCTTGAACTCCCAGTGGAAAGAGGTGGAGAGAGAGAGGAGAGTCCAAGACAAAGGAGAAGATGAATGGAAAGAACGAGTGAATGACAGAACCGCTGCCAAATTCTTTACATGTGTGATTCATACAGCGAGCCGCTCCGCCGTGGTGGCGATGGTGATGCACTCCTCAAAAATGCCTCCAAAATAGTAAACCAGGCCCGAGATAAGTTAATACGCACTAAACTGGAACCGCAAGCAGAAATCTGTTTGATAATCAAGGCTGCGGATCAAAGCTCTGCACAATCGCTCCTATCCGAGCGTCTCTCTTGGATCTGTACCACGGGAAGAGACTAAACAAGGTCCAGTAAACAAACGGCAGAGCAGCGACAACACCAACTGGCTGAAGGAGTTGCAGTGTGTCTGCCTATCTACACTTGCTGTGCAGAATATCCTCCAACCTGTACAGCAGGCACAGACAGGCAGATAGGCATCAGCCCGCCAAGAAAAGCCAGCAGGACAGACCAAATGCTGTCGACGCAGCCTCGTGGGTGTGAACGGTGCGCTTAATTACAAACCCAGTATGCTGTTGTTGGTCTGTCTTTGATATTACTGACGATAAAAACAATAAAGATTTGATGTTAAAATTTGATTGAGTTGTTTATTCAGCACTGATCAAGTTGCTTTGTTGTCTTTGTTGATTATAAAACAAATTACTTTAAAATATATATAGATGGCAATCCTATGAAATCCCAGGAGACACATTATCTGCTGCTAAAGTTGCACAAGTTTTTGCTAAAACCAGCTGTGGCCAATAAACAACACTAAGAGAGCTGCCAGAATGCAACAAGCCAGTAAATTACAGGCCACGATGACACAAAAGATGCTGAAACTCTGCTCTTTGGGGTTTTATCACTACAATAAACTCCTCGTTCCATCTATCAGGAATATGATAGAATGCTCACTGCAGCTTTTAAACTCACCTCGTCATCCTTGAACCAGGAGAGGCTCTCGGCCGTCAGCACAAACCAGTACTCCTTGGCTCCTCCCTTCATGATGCTGATGTTGTTGATGGTCAGCCAGCCTTTGCGGATGACCTGAGGGGACGGAAAGGTCAAGAAGTCAGGAACACGTGTAGTGACAAAAAAAAAAAAAAAAAAGATAATTAAAATATACAGTCGTCCTCAGATTTATTCATAGCCTCTTATTAAAGAAGGGACAAGAAGGACAAAAGTAATAATAAATAAAAATGTAATGAAAATCATGACATTGCTTTTGAATTGTGGTTCAACAGGAAAAAAAAAAAAGGTCTGATGGGACCAATTAACTAATATTTAGAACAACCCTTTGAGCCAATCACTGCCATCAGGTGTTTCCTGTAACTCTCAGTCAGACTTCTGCACCTGTTGACAGGTATTTTGATTTCACTGCTCCTCAGCAAATTGCTCTAATTAGTCATTTTTTATTTATTTTTTTTAATTATTCTTTTCAACCACAATTCAAAAGCAACGCTTCATTTCACTAAATTATAATTTAACAAATTTTTATTTATTATTACTTTTTCTTAGTTTCTACTTATTTGAGTGATTATTGTGAATTTTCTTTAATGGAAGGGTATGAATAAATTCGAGGACGACTGTATGTGAAAAACTCTTTATCCGCGGAGTCTGACAAAAAAAGCGACTCGTCCGCCTCTAAAACAACAAATCCATCGGGGGGTTAAAACTAGTCCAGGTAACGGTAAAACCATCCAAGCATGAGACGAGATGTGTGAAGGTCGGGTTAGGCGTGCCGCCGTGTCTCCGTGACTCATCCAGAGCCGAGCATGTGACCGCGTGTCAGTGCAGTTTCATTCAAGGAGCTGTGTTCACAAAGCAGAGGCCCGTGTTAGCTTGTTAAGTGACCACTGTGTTTAGTGCTGCAAGAACACAATAAAGCGTGTGTGTGTGTGTGTGTGTGTGTGTTCGGCGTTAGGTGTATTAACCCCACAAGCCCTGCACAAACAGGCCTGCGGGCGTGGTGCCAAGTGATTATTAGGTTAGATTACTGTCAGTCGTGCACCGCCTAAGACTCACTAAGGAGGTTACCCAAATCATCACAAAGCCTTTCTGTCACAGAGGAGAGCTGCTCTGTGCCTGTTATTGTTTCACGCTTTTACGCTGCACCAAATGAAATTTTCTCGGCACTAGAACTGGGAACCCCTTGTAGTCTGCGGGCCTTGGTGGGTGGAGGCAGTGTTAGAGAGTAAACGGTTAGAGAGTAAGCTCTTACAATCAGGCCTGATGCGGGAGGAGAGGAGGCCTGCAACAGGAAGGAATGTGGGGGTTTTAGACACCCAGTGGCACTAAAAAAAAATGGCAAATTTTCTAGTGCAACATGTCGTAAAGAAAGAGGAAGCCTCTGCCCAACAGTAGCCTTACAGAGCCAATTAGCATTCTCGACCTGTCGGAGTGGAGAATGAAAAACGTTTTTTGTGTTTGGTTTTTTTTCTTTTCTTTTTACACGGCAGCGCTGGAGAGCACCACACAATGGGCAGAGTTGTTACTGCAGGCACAAATGACATTGCAAAACCATAACCCACAATGAGCAATACTCACCAACAGACACCCATAAGAGGGCAGCTGAGATTCTCACTAAGGGATGGGGATGAAATGCAAAGTGGCACCTTGATGACACAGGAAGGGGTTCAAACAAAAAGGGAAATGTCTCAACAACAACAACAACAAGGCCAGTGATGATGGTGGCAAAAAAAAAAAAAAAGAAGTAAACAGAACCCAATGTGATTGCTTTAACTGAGCTAAAACCAAGTAAACTGTTCACAGCAGGCGCCCAATTAAAATCACAATACAGCATGCATCACTGAGCGAGAAATTAATAAAATCTATTTCAAAAAAAGGAAAAAAAAGTGAGGTGTAAAATGCATATAACAAATTGTGTGCAATGCAAAAAGCTCCAGTGAAAGCGAGTACTTTGCATCCTTCGTTTCAGGTCTTTGTTTCCTCTCTTGCTGCTGTGTGGGCGTGCATTACTCTCCTGACCTTCGCTGTTTGTACGCGACACACGATGCGATAAATGCTCACCTGGTTTCCTGCTGAACTCTGGCTCTTATTAGTCTGACTGCTCCTCTGCTGCGCACTGCGGCGGGGAAACAACAAAACAGACGCGACGGGATGACGGGGGGAAGATAAGGGTCAAACGCAGAGGAAAGAGAAGGAAACAAACATGACGGGGGCAAAAGAACACAGTCTGAGAATTTGTTTTTACGAGACCGAGATGATAATAAGAATTTTATCGAGGCGGAGCAAAGATAAGAGGTCGAATCTTTACTTAGCAAAGCCGATGAAGTCCTCGTGGTTGGTGTTGATGTAAGAGAGCTGGATGTCGATCAGCAGCAGAACCTGAGAAGACACGAAAAACCTTTATGGATGTGGCATTTAGAGAAATACAAACTGTGACAGGAAAAAAAGTAAAAAATTGAAAAATTCTGATGGTAAAGAGGCAGAAAACTGGAAAAGTGGCGGAAAAAAAAGCAAATGTCTGCAAATTAGTGCTTTTTTGACTAATTTAAATACAGTTTAAAAATGAATTACTATTTTGCAAAAATACAGATATTTGATGCGGATATTCTGTAAAGTTTTGGTCTGGTTTTTTAAAGTTGACATGTAAACTGATGCAGTTTTTTGTAATTTTACAAAACAGGAACGATCTGTAAAATAACAGTTTAAAGAATTGTTTACTTTGTTTATTAATGGTTTATTTTTCAGTCCTTAACACACATCAGGTGTCTTTCAAATCACAGTAAGTATCTGTAAAAAATAACGATAATTTTTGCAGATTTTAAAAAAAGGTGTCATTTTAAGGTCAAATGCTGTAAAAATACTGATTTTTGATGCGGACAAGCTGTAAAGTTTTGGTCTGTTTTTTTAAAAGTCGACATGTAAACTGGTGCATTTTTCCAATGAGATAGTTAGATTTTTTTTAAATATTTTTTTTTTCAAATTTTACAAAAACAGGAATGATCTGTTTGTTATTTTTCAGTCCTTAATACACATCAGGTGTCTTTCAAATAACGTAAATATCTGTAAAAATAGATTTAAAGATTTGCAGATTTAAAAACTGTCATTTCATGGTCAAATATTGTAGAAGAATTTTTGGCCATTTGTTAAAACATAGATTTCTAACAGGGACATTATTTACAAATTCGTTGTTTTTTGGGGGTTTTTCTTACAGTTAATATTAATATTTTTTCTGTGATTTTACTAGTTATAATCTGTCATTCAATGCAAAACAAATAACAGTTAAAAAGAATAAAAATTTCTTGAGATAGACGAGAAGACTGTTCCATGTATGTTTAATGTGTAACGTGAGGCCCAGGACGACTAGCACGGCTTTAGTGTTCAGCTAATGGGATCCTAATAAACAAACAAACAAACAAATCAGCAAAGATCTTCTCAGACTTTTAGCAGGGCTTATGTATGTGTAATATTGCACAACTATCCTTCTAAATGCTACGTATAGTCGTAATAATTTAATGTAATCTGACAAACATGGATGTAAATCTGTCCATACGAAGGTAAACTGGCACACCACAGAGGTAGCTACACAAACACGTGTGTGTTACCTGGTCCTTGGCCCGACTCTCTCTGTCTCGAATGTGAGCGGTCACAATTCTCTCGGTTTCCTCGCGCAGCCTGGGGAAGCACTCCAGCTGCAAACACACGGCACAGGTCATCATATTTACTAAAGAGTAAAGGACAGAAAATGTTCTGCTGTAAAGTTCCTCCACCTGAAACTGAGAGGAAGCACGCGATCAGGAGGCGTTACCTTGTTGGAGCACTGGCGCACGGTGTTGATCAGCTCCTGGATCACCATGTCCACGCACTTGACACAAGGGCCCTTCAGCTTGATCACCTGCTTCTTCACGATGGCCTCAAACGCCATGTCTGGGGTGAAAAGTCCAGTCCTGGATCCCACAAGGAAGAAAGACAAGAAAAGAAACGATGAAAAGTGTTTTCCCTAACACACGCAGTAAAATTAGACGCGCTTTGTTGTTGCTGTAGTAGTAGCGCTGGTTCTGGTTCCGTATATATCCCTGCTTTTGCTTGGCGTTGCCACCACAGACTCCGCATGTGGTTGCGACGATAGAGGGATCGCTCCCAGAACTGTTACTGATGTGTCATTGTAGAGCTGCTTTTTTTTTGTTTCTGGAGGGAATTCAAGCTAAAAATTCTGTGTTTCTTTAAATGTCAGATTCTCTCCAGCTTGGGTGGCAGGCTTTTTTTTTTTGTTTTTTTTTTTTGGTTGCGGCGGCTAACCGCTGCTGGATCAATATAGAAACGCAGAGGGAGAGCCTGGACCGAAAAAAATAAAAATAAAAATAAAAAGAAGAGAACATGTTCCACCCTTGTTCATAAATTCTCATCCAAACCCGAGATTTCCGGGCTGTTGGCAAAACAAACATCTTTATTTTTATTTTGTTTTTCTGTCGGTGTGTTTAATTACCACGATAATGTCAACAATCTAATATCTATATTTAATTTCTGGACACTATATTTATTCATTTTTTGTACAAATAAGCAGAAAGTCGAGTCCTTGCACTGATGGGGAGGAATGGGGAGCACGTCTTGGACAGACTCCTACCTGATACCGTGGATGTTCTTGATGGCATAGCTGATCTCGCGGCGCATCTCCTTCTCGTCACACTCCATCTGAACGGAGATACAGAAAACCGTGGTGAAGAAGTGAAAATAGAAAGACAGCTTTGACAGATTTTGTGAAGCTATTTAAGTATAATTGAAAAGAAAATGGCAATATTGAGAAGATAAAAGGCAATTATGGTGTGAATGAGGAGGTGAGAGGAAATAGTTCATCGTTCAAACTTTTCCTAAAATGAGAAGAAAAAACGTCTCAGAGTCTCGTTATCTTAATTGTTCTCTAAGCAGCTTTCTTTGTTTCAGGAGTTTTCAGGGATCAATAAGTAATTCGGGGCCAAAGCGACAACTGAGGACGCCGTCTTTGTTTTTCTCAAAACTTAGCAGGAGGTTAGAAAAGCACACAATTGGATTCAAGTAGAGACTCGATTTTAAGGACTAAATAATAAAAACGTGCATGAATAAAATATGAAAATGCCAGATAGTTGATATTTTTACTTTCTGTAAACGGTCAAAATTTTCTGATTCACTGTTGGGGAGGAGGGCTGCAAGGTGGAACAGTGGTTAGCACTGTTGCCTCGCAGCAAGAAGGTCGCTGGTTCACGTCCCGGTGAGGACACCCAGGATCTTTCCGCGTGGAGATTGCATGTCCTCCCCCTGAGGTTAATTGGTGATTCTAAATTGTCCGTAGGTGTGAATGTGAGTGTGCTTGGTTGTCTGTCTCTAAGTGTAGCCCTGTGATAGACTGGTTACCTGTCCAGGTGAACCTGCCTTCACCCTGAGTCGACTGGGACAGACTCCAGCCCCCCATGACCCTAGTGAGGATTAAGCGGTGTATAGATGATGGATGGATGTTGGGGAGGCATGTGTTTGTGATTCCAGTTTATCTGCAGGAGTTGATCAAACGCCTAAGACTCATCTCTGTGTATTAGATCTTTGCTGCTGGTGGAGCAGCGACAGACTGAACAAACTGATCTGTGATTGGCTGCAAACTGGACCCCTTTGAAGCTGTGGTGGAAAGTAGGACACTGATCAAACTGTTGTGAGTTTTGGACGATTCCGACCGCCAGCTTCACCCACTGCTGGACGGCTTCTCTAACAGACTGGTTCAGCACCGCTGTCACAGGGACAGATACAGGAAATCATTCCTGCTCGCTGCAGTGACACCGTTTAACTCCTCACCTCTGGCTGACACTGAGCTGTCGGCACTCTGCTTTGTAGCATCTTTGTTTTGTTTTTTTTTTGCCGCTGTCGCCCTGCTGTTTATTTTCCTCATTCACTGGACATTTTTCATTGTCAGCATTTAACGCTTTCTGGTGCATTTTTCAATTTGGGGCTCAGTGAAGTATTTTTATTCTATATTCTATTAAGTTATATATCCAGAGGATTTTTTTTTTTCTCATGAAACTAATCAATTTCTGCCTTAAAATGGCTGAAATGTAACTCGCCACAGCTCGAGCACACCAGCTCACCTACAATTCCTCTTAACGCTACTCAATTACAAGTTGTAAAGCTGGAGTAACTCGGCCATACGTGTTCGAATCAGAAACCAATTCTGTACATAACAACGATACAGGAAGTCTCACCCAGCGAGTTGACAGGATTGGCTTCTTAGGTTTGTGATGTATGAAACCCAGGAAGTCGTAATCTGTGCTTTCGAGACTGTCATCAGTCCACTGCAGTCTCAAGGAGCAAATACTAAGCCATGTTATCGACTGCTTGTTTCACTCATGACACATCGTCTAGCACATTAAAAACACCATATACACACGTTAACTAGTGAAGAACTTGATTTTAACTCGATGGGGTTTCTTATTCTTATCATATGCGCAGTATATCACCTTGACCAACTCGAAGGGGAAGCGCTCATGGAAGATACGGTTGATTTTCGCTCCGCCAGACAACTCCACCGTGTCCACCTGATCCCCTGAACCTTCAATCCTCTTCTCAAAGTCCACAGAGAACTGCTGCACCATCCTGCGACACAAAAACAATTAGAAAAACTAGTGAATAAATAAAACAATAACAACAAAAAACCTCACAAATACAGGCTGATAAGATGGAGGCGGAAAGAGCTTTGGTTTATTTTATGTCAACACAATCTAATGTGAACGCCGTGAGAAAAACCGGGCACTGACTGCAGCAGCTGCTTGGTTTTGCGAGACGGGTCATCGGGTCGGTATCCCCGGTATTCCTCTGCCTCCTTGTCCAGAGCCAACAGCTGGGACTGCAGCTTGCTGCGGAAAGCTGGCAGGGTGTCCCGGATGTGGTTGGTCAGTTGCTATGGAGACGCAAAATGGAACAAATTAAAATCACACGGGGACCATCAATAAGTAGATTACATCACTGCCATTTGGGACACACACAGAATCCCCTCAACAATCCACACTGTACATTTCACTGTAACCCAACACTCGTACTGTAGATTAACGGTTGTAGAGAAATGGTAGAGAGTGAAATGATGAATTATTAGAAGCTGAACTAGAAAGAGCGAGAGCGTTTTTCCTCCTACTGACAGTTTTACATCACCCACACTGATGTGCTGTACAATAGAAGGAAAAAAAAAAAAAGTAGGACGCCCTCTTATTAATTATGCAAAGTGCACCGTAGGAAAGCGCTGCGAGTAAATCTGGGATCACCTGGTTGAGCACTTTCTGCAGGCGAGGGGTGCCCATTTTTTCAGCAATGTGCCTGTATCCCGGGTGGGACAAAAAGAACTTCCTCTCAGCCTCCAAAGCCGCCTTGATGTCTTTCCTTCCATCAATGTCCTTCTGACTGCGATTCACCACGCCGATGTAGCCTGGCATTGTAAGGAACAAGGATGCAAGTTGAGATAAATAATACATGATAATCCTGGAAGGACAAAGAAATAGAGGCTAAAAAATAAGGTAAAATAAGGGGAGGGGGAACAACAACAATAAGTAGTACAGATTCCAAGTAAGAATACATGTAAACTTAAACAGAAGTCATTTAAAACTAACTACATGACACAGAAATGAACTGTATTCAGGACTTTCATGTTGCCATACGTAGAAGGTCTTTCGGGGTCCAAAGAAAGAATATGTGCAAAACATTTGTTGGTAGTCATTACAGACTTTTACACTATGTTAAATACATTTTCTGATAAGTTGACATATTTTTTGGTTCCAAATGCATGACAAATGTCCCTCTTTTTATATTTAAAAACAATACCTGTCACCTAAACCAAATAGCCTGGTGTCCAAAAGAACCCAAAGGTCCGGAATAGAGTTAAATAACTGTGAGAACGGAGATAAGGTAAAGCTTTGATGTGCAAAATACTACAGTTAAGCCATATAATAAAGTGCAAAGTCAAAATTGACAAATAATTCATGCAAATTTAGCAGCAGTGCAGTATGAAGCCTGACATTTTAAAGTGCAGTACAGTCTTTGTTACAGGAATTTACTGATATGGTGTGATATGGAGACTGATTTTATTTTTTTTTTTAAAGTTAGCTTGATTAAAGAAGGTTAAATTTAAAAATAAATAAATAAATAAAATAAAAGTATAAATATGAAACTACAGTCGTGACTCAATAATCCGACGCTAAATGTAAAACCTTCTTTTATGTCTGATAGCAAGACTGTCGGATTGTCAAGACGGAGGTCGAGATACAAGGAGGGTTTGATGCTGGAAGGCTCATTAGTTGATAATATTTATTGTTCATAGTTGTTATAATAACTAGTAGGGCTGGTCCCAATAGTACTTTCTAGGCTAAATATTTGGCGCGGTCGGGGTGGGACACTTCCACCCAGGGGCAGCGCTCTGACGGGGTGGAAGTGTCCAGAACACACAGGCAGTACTTGGCTGCTGGTGCTAGTTTAGTTAGCGCTCACACTTCTATTTCCACCATCGGTGGCGGTGGGGGAGTGGCAGATACGCTCCATCGTTACCATCCATGTTTACTTCCGTAAACACTGAGCACGCTCGTTGCGTGTGACGTCGTCGTGTCCTCTTCTGCGCATGCAGGACACTTTTGGGTCGTATGAAGTTCACACAGCAGATCACATACAAGTCGCATTTAACTGGAAATGTGAAGGAACTCACAAAGAAATCCTCATTGAGCATCAAGTCCTGCAGTGTGAACGTAGCCAATCTGTGGGATTGTTCAGTCAGATAATACGCCGTTATCCTGATTGGTGACATAAAATGTCATGTCGGAGTCAGAATCCAAGGCTGTCGGTATGTTAAAGCTGTTTTTAATGGGTTCTATTCATCTTTCCTAAAAACCTGTCAGACAGCAAGGTTTAGGATTGTTAAGGGTCGGATCGTCGAGTCAGGACTGTATAATAAAACAACCACACACCTCTTCGAAGCGGCAGCAGTTTGTTCTCCAGCACATCTCGGGCATCGGTGCCTTCGTCCATCAAATCCAGTTTGGTGATCACTCCAATAGTCCTCATACCTGGAAAGGGCAACAGTAAGTCACAGAATGAGGACGGATGTTTTCAGCATAAAAGTGTTTTCTGATTTCATTACAGGCAGAGTTAAACAATCCTCAGAGCAGATGGCAAAACCACCTACAGAGACTTTCCCACATCTGCTGCTCATTAGAACTTACTCAATATTTATTATTTATTCTTTGTTACACTAAATGGTCCCATTGGGGCTTTTGACCTTTCCAATCAAGCTTTCTTTTTCTTCCTTTTCTTATACAAATATTTTTTCTCCTTCCCTTCCCTCCCGTATTGCTTCGCCTCCCTCTACTTGTCTAATAGCATTCATCCCTACCACAAGGCTACTTCGTCCTCTCCATCCCCATTCTTGTTAATTCACCGTCCGCCTCTCCTGTCTGAAGGTCAAACTCTTGCCCATTAAATTAAGTTGATTTCTTTCTCCTTTCTTACCCTTCGTCATCACCCCTCCCAGTTTTTTTCTTTGCCTCTCCTCTTTTGTGTCTTTATTTCCGCCCATCTCCTCAAGACTTTCTGTATCTTTCGTATTCTGTCGTCTCCCCGTTCATCATTCGATTCGTGCCCTCGTCATCCTCCATTTTCCTCCTCTCTCTGCCTCTCGTTTCTAATAATAAAGTGACACTTGATCGATCCCTGCAGGGAAATTCTGGTTCCACATTCAGAGAGGTCAAAGCACAAGGTCAGACACTGAGCACCATCCGGCCAGCTGACAGAGATTTGATGTCTGCTCGGCCCAATAACCACAGGGACACCTTTCTCTGGCCTTGTATACTTCAATCCTTACAGCCTTCTTAACTCCCCAGTATCCCTTCCTTACCCCCTTACTCCCCCATGCCTTTGTCTTACCCTGGGGATCCACATCCTTTGAAAGTTTCAGGGCGTCAGAGTTGGCCAGGTCAGTGTTGGCCGGAGTGACGGCCAGGATCAAGCAGCTCTCTCTGGTGATGAACTGCATGATCATGTCCCTGATCTGCTGCTCGATGTCCGCAGGCTGGTCTCCGACCGGCACCTTAGTGATTCCCGGAAGGTCGATGAGCGTCAGGTTCAACACTGCACGATCAGGAGAATGCAAAATGAGAACTGGCATTTCTGACATTTCTGTGACATTTTACTTTCAGAACTGAACAGAAATGTTGGTCGGGCCCTTATGTCCTAATAAAAAGCTACCGGTTAACGCTAACAGATTAAACGTCACAATCTATATCAAGCGATTCAGGAAATAAGATTGGGTTGAACTCACTATTTGTAATTTCATCGTTAAGTATGTGAGTATATTTCAATCCTTAATAGCTAATAGCTAGTTAATGTCATTGAGTTAGCTAGTCAGCATAGCATCATGTACACATCCAAATATAAGTTTTCTGGGGTCAAACTAAACCTACCTACAAGTCTAAATGTCAATCCTTCACAAATTTGACCTTAACAAGATATTAGTTTGCTTTCTGCTTGTTTCAGAGTTAGTACTGTTGATGCTGTGAAGAATGACCAATTACGCTAACCTAGCCGATGCAGCAGCGTCATTTAAGCTAGCACTATTGTGGTTATTTTTTGCAGTTTGAGGTATTTAAAGTTTTAGGTTGTTATCAAATAGCATTTCAATCAAGTGTGATATCTACCAAATTAGCTAGCAGTTTTTCTTCTGTTAACTGACTGGTCATGGTATTAATTAGCAAGTTAGCTAGTTTTATCAGGTGGTTCTGTTAGCTAGGCCGTGCAGCAGAACTTACTATTTGTATTTTCATCACTAAGTATGTGATGTCATTCCTTAATAACTACAAGCTAGTTTTTGATATAGATTTATTATCAGGTTGTTGCATTAAAGCTCAATGTTAGCAAGTTAGCTAGTCAGTGTAGCATCATGCCAACATTCAAATACAACAGTTTTCTTGGGTCAAGCTACATAATAAACCCAGATAACTGACAATCGATTCACAAATCTAGATATTACTTTGCTTTCTGCTAGTTTCAGACTTAGTATATGCTAACCTAATCAATGCAACTGCATAATTTAAACACTACTGCCGTATTATATATAATATTTTACAGTTTATGTTGTCATTAAATAGCATTTCAAACAAGTGTCAGGTCAGATAAATCAACAATATTATATTTCTTCTGCTAATCAAGCTTAACCGCTTATGGTATTTATTAGCAAACTAGTTAGTGCTGTCAATTGGTTTGGTTAGCTAACCCATGCTGGAGAACATGTGATCTCATTTCTTAATAACTATGAGTTAGTTGCAACAACAAATTTACTATCAGGTTGCACAATTAAAGCTCAATGTCAGTGAGTTAACTAGTCAGTAAAGTATCATGATAATATCCAAATTGGGATCAAGTTAAGCTTTTTCTAATCAAGCTTAGCCGGTTACGATATTTATTAGCAAGCTAGCTAGTTGTGTTAGTTGGATCCGTTGGCTTGGCCGCTCAGAAATGAGCTGTTAGCTGGTGTAAACATTTAATAAAAAACAAACTTTATGCTCAAAAGTTGCTTGCTTGCTGCAATGTATTTTATGAATTGTTGCATAAATCTCCACTTAGTTGAGACACTTTCAGATATCAGGCTAGAACTGAGTAGAACTGGTCAACCACCAAGAGCCAAACTTTTCAAAATGTTTCAGGAACCTTAGAACTCTAATTGTGCAAACTGTATAAACATCATAGGGTATTTAATTGGAGAGCAACTTAAAAACTAAATGAGGATGAAAATGTCACTTTGAAAATGCAGAATTTTAAGTCTTGTTAATAACCAGTTATCAGTATTTAAGCATTTCAAGATATGCAGTTCATGCTTTCAGTTTTGAAAATTGTATATAGCCTAAATAAATATATCGTTCACGCTATCAGTTTCATTCTAATGGAGCCCGACAAGTGACAGAGGATCGCAGACGGCAAGAAGCTGAATTAATTATTCCAGTATTTCACATCGCTTTCATTTCAAGGCTTTAGTTTTAGAAAATGGCATTTACTCTCACTGTGTAAACAATCTAAAGACATCAGCAGAGCGCATTTGAATGTGTTACATACCAACTCAGAGCCTTTTAATTATCTGTTTAGCTGCCTCATTTTCACATCTCTGCAATTCATTCATATATAATTATTTCACCAGCAAAACCAGCGTCTTTGTTTCTAATAACCCAGAACTCTTATTTATACAGGAAATGAGACAACGATGAGTCACAGCTTGTTAGAGGCTAATTGGATTCAGAAGTGTTATTGCACATTGTTACTTGACAGTGAAAAGAACAAATGATTCCTTTTCGCACCGTGAGGGGAGTAAACCCGCAGGTTGATGGGGACGGGAGATATGCCTTTGTTGGCCCCCGTGACACGGTCTGTCTCGGCCTCGATCTCCTGGCGAACCTCATCGAAGTCTGTGAACTTTTTCCCTTTGCAGTGGAGGAATTCAGCCCATTCTGAGAGGAGGAAGAGCAGAGATTACTAATGGCTGTGTTGCTTGTGTCTGAGAGGAAAATAATGCCAGTGTGAGAGGGAATAAAAGCCAGGGGGGAAAAAAAAAAAAAAAAAAAAAAGCAGTACCATTTAAAAAAGAAAAGGGGGAAGGGCTGCATTTGTGTATTTTTGTGTGCAATTGTGTGCATGCTAGCATGTGTGGGTGTGCAAGTGCACCCACCTGCAGTAGCGCTGATAAGCTGCAGAACCAGGGGCCTGCGGGTGACAATACCGGATCCACGGGGCAGAAAGTCCCTGAAGACAGACAGCCAATCAAACCTCATTACGTCAAACCACAGCGAAGGTAAACATCTAACAAAGAGCGACTATAGATAGCGATAACCTCATCTTGAGGTTTCTTCCTTTTGAAGTCTTGAAGGGCAAATGTCTTATAATTACACCCTTTATAATGGGCGTGTCGAGTGCCGGGGAGCCTTCAGTGTCATTCACCTACTGTAGTGTCGGAAACAAGCAGAACAGGGGCCATTTTGAAACACGGTAACTCGTGTGGCTTTCAGCTGCTGCGACCGAGTGCAGAACAATCCGATAAACAGCAGGTCAGGACGAAGAGCTGCTTCGCTGACAGGGAGCATTCTCTCTTTTTTTTAAAAAAAAACGATGAGTTCAACATTTCCTGGAGGTTCCACACACAGACCTGATGTGTGCGCTCAGTAAGCATGCCACACACCTGAAAGCCGAACTCAAGGTCTCTTCCAAGAAACCTTATTAACTCGTATTGACCCTCGGAAATCTCTCAAGTGGGATGAGCTTTTCTTTAAAAAAAAAAAAGCCTACTACTTGTCCATTCAGCGCTGTGCAGAGCTAGCGTTAGACAGATGGACCATTACTCAGCATCACGACTCTCAATGAGGGCTGGAATCAATGCATCCATCTGGAACTGGACACATGCGTGGACATGCAATATTTGGCTACACTGGAGACAATCGAGCTAATTGCATGTAGCTGTGTGTTTTGGATGTGGAAAAGGTACTCCAATGATTTAGAGGGGCACTTAGAGGAATTTGCAAAACTGAGAGGCGCACAAAAATCTGTCAAAATCAGCACAGATATATTGATTTTACACCGTAGTGTGGGTCAAGCGTCAAAAACACCAAATCCTACAATGGAATCTTTTATTAGACCCTCACTGCTTGTTGAATGAGCTCATCTAAATCCCCTCATATGATGCATGTTTTCAGTGTAAAGTTAAACAACCCTGAATGCATCCCTCCAGAGCCCCAGAGGACGTTATCGCTCAGTTCAATGAGTCACACATTTATAGAGTTAATTTTCCAACAAATCCTGAGATTAAGTGATTAGCACTTTTTTTTTTTTCATTACTAGAAAACTGAGAGGCATTGTAATTAGCCGTCCATTTAAAGCTCCTCAATCTCTCTGAAAGCTACACAGAGACCACGGTGACGTCTCAGTGTGTGTGAGGAGAGCAACGGATAGCATACAGTCATAAATGTCACTGCGGAGCTCAGGGCTGCACGATATTGGAAATAAACTGACATATTTAGCTTTCCAGATGACTTGAATACCACTTTATCAGGATGTCATCTGCACTGAAAATGGAAACTCAATTTTGGGTCCTTTCTCAACTCGTGTGACGTTAGCGAGGGCATCCGAAATAGTTTTTTTTTTCCCTTGGATGGCATTCAGATCTGGTTTTCCAGTCGTCATACAGAGCTCTTAGGTGCTGGTTCTAACAGATTTAGCAGTGTTGCCCCATATAATGACAAGAATGGCTGCTGACAGACTATCTGTTTTTGGTAGATGTTATTATTTCTGGAGCTGAAACATGTCCATACATCTGACATTTCATTTTTGCAACCGCATGCTCCTTTTGATTATTTTTTTTCTCCTGTTCTTTACTGAGTTTGCTGTGCACATTTGGAGCCTGCATGTCAACAAACTCTGTCCTGTATATAAGGGGGTAAAAAGAAAAACTGAGTGCATCGAATGGCCTTAAATGGGAGTAAAATGGGAACTATATGAGTTTTTTTGCATCAAGCAGCAAAAAAGTTGCAGCATGATGTCTTCACAAGCTGATGTGACTATCATGCATGCACACAAGCTAAAGTGATATATTGTGCAGCCCCACTAGATGCACTTCTTGCTTTTGGATCTGCGGATTGATCCTTATCTGGCAATAAAAAAATCAGTTCAACTGCAGCTGCTCCTGAGCGAGCCTATTTGTTTAAATTCCAGGGCGAGCTCATGAATATTCATGCCTGTTTTCAGGAGTGGGAGCTGCTGCACGTACAGTAGGACGGTGTCTTAAAACGGCTGCAATCTGCATTTTCACACAGCGCCCAACATGACACCATCATTACATGCTTAACAGATATTTCTAGGACTGTGAGGGAGCCTCGCTGCAGTTGGTGCTCATTGGGCCGAAATCCCCAAAGGTGCTGCTGTAACCCAAATAAAGCTCCTCTCCTCTGTTAGTGGCCACAAGACTGAGTTGTATGTGTGTGTGTGTTTTTGGAAAAAACTGGAGCACAGAACAAGGTGCACATGATGTGACTTAGAGCAGGGGGAAAGATGGTTTGAACTCCACACAGAGAGAGAGAGAGATTGGCCCCATAGGCCTCTTATGTCATCCTCAAGGTTAAAAGGGAGAAGGGATTATCCTATTTCTGGTGGTCAGTTTTTACCTGCCTACAAAGTTCTCCAGCACGGAGCTCTTCCCTGCGCTCTGGCCTCCGACCACCGCGATCTGCGGCAGGTCCAGGTTGCAGGCCTGGCCGATGGAGCTGAAGGCATCCTGCAGCTTGTTGACCAGCGGGATCAGCTCCTCCATGCCACGGTTTCCCATGGTGCCTTTAGACGGAGGGACTCGGGATCAGCGAATAGAGAGAGAGAGAGAGAGAGAGAGAGAGAGAGAGAGAGAGAGANCGACCACCGCGATCTGCGGCAGGTCCAGGTTGCAGGCCTGGCCGATGGAGCTGAAGGCATCCTGCAGCTTGTTGACCAGCGGGATCAGCTCCTCCTGTCTTATCTGTTTCATGGCTGGTGTTACTTTAAAACAGGCGGAGGGGAAATAACCGAGAGAGAGAGAGAGAGAGAGAGAGAGAGAGAGAGAGTAGAAGGGGGTGGGGTGAGGGAGAGAGGGGGGGACGTGGCGCTGCTATATTAGTCCAGGACTACCGCGGTGCTTGTTGATGTAGTGAAGTCATCTAGGCGCGCATTGCCCCCGAGCCAAGCGAGGGTCGGAGCCACTGTGGAAGCAGAGGAGAGAGAGAGAGAAGGAAGGAGGGGGAGAGAGACCAAGAGGGAGTCGAGAGGAGAGAGAGGTGCAGAAAGGAAAGATATGAACAGACAGGGACAGACAATTGCGCAGTTGCTTACATCCGCCACCATAACCTCCATCCCTCTCTCTCTCTCTCTCTCTCTCTCTCTCTCTCTCTCTCTCTCTCTCTCTCACTCTGTGACACAAAAACACACACAGCGACCCGCACGAAGCCTCCACTTTCAAGGGCATTTGAATCTCCACAAGGCTCCATATCGTCACATTGCACAAACCCGTGCGCGCAAAACGGCTCCACAAAATGCGCGTAATAAATGCAACAACAAAAGCATCCTCCTCTGCATGCAAAACGCACCGTAATATCCAACAGGAGATGAAAAAAATAGCACCCAGTAGAAAAAAACAAATGAATAAAAATGCACCACAATGACAGGGTCGGTGTGTTGCTGTGCGCCTACCCCGCCTCAGGAGTCTGTTTTCTCAGTTGTCCGACGGTCCCGGTCGCTGTCCAGTGCTGAAACGACGCGCAGATCAGGCAGCAAAGACAAGACCCCGGACGATTATACAAGCGCCACCTGCCAACGGCGGCGCACCGGCTTCACTCCCCCCAAAAACAGATAAACACTCCCGCGCATCAAGAGCGCTTCGCCTGTGGGGCTTCGTTACGGTCGGTTGAATGTCAGAGATTCGCCTTTGACAGATTAATCATTTTTTTTACCCCCTCTCTCTTCCCCTCTCTCCTCTTTTCCGCGGTGTAATTGCGAAGCTGCGCCTCGCTGCCACAACAGCGTATCGACGCGCCGGAGGACCAATGAGAGCAGCGGGATCGGAGACGGAGGCTGAGAAGCGCGGCAGTTCATTGGCTGAGCGGGTACAGGTTAGGCCTACCTGCGCCCGCCCCCTGTTTACATCCGTGCCATTTCTGCCGTCGTGAGTCATGCGGCACGGCTGCGCATCGCTGCAACAGAAGAAGAGAGGTGGATGCGCTCCTTCAGATCCCCGCAGTAGGAGCACACAAACCAGCTGTCGTTCATTTCAAACACCACCATATTCATACATGGTTCAGGCCCTGGCGCGCATTTTATGTCGCCTTGAGCTTTGCGCATATGAAAACGTCAAACTGCGTCCTTTATGGCATTGACATTCTCGGCGTATGCCTGGTAACATACAGGCCTATAAGGATTTGCAATGAGTGGACACGAAAGTGTGACGCCTGGTCCCAGATTGTCACTGCAGGCCGAGGCTGGTGGAGGCGGTCATGCGTAAAAGGACGCTGCCATTCTGCCTCAGCCTCTCACAGGGCAGCATCTGGGCCTGTTAGAGAAGTGCCTTATCTCGTGGATCTGATATCATGAAATGATCCTTGATTTGCTCTTAAAGGCTCTTTGCTGAGAGGCTGAAAACACACCTGACAAACATAGAGGGCACAGCAGGCAAATCCCAATTGATCCATTTGTAAATGGCAATAAAATCTAATGGAGTCAGGCAGCATTTGCCCTTTTTATTATGGTCAGGCCTCTGAAGCCGGGTCGAACCAACACACGGTGCTGTCCTGAGCACTAGGTGGCAGTAACGACCAAACTACAGCAGCTGTTGGACCTGGACATGCCCATAGTTAGTGCTTATCTGTAAAATAAACAACAACAAACAAACAAATATGTATATAGGGTCCGTGTTTTGCAAAAAACTTGCACCACAGTCCTTAAAAACTATTGTGTAGTGTGATTGGACGAAGAAATAATACTTCCATGTGTGATATAGCTTCCTCATTAATAATGTAAATTGCACTCTGACGGCTCTGGAGGTCTTTATGTACCCTGTGCATTCAGAGCAATGTAATAAAATCTTCTCCAGACAACAGAAATGATCTGAAACCAAGAATCCAACATTGAGACATGTAGCTGGGCTCCTGAAATCCAAGATGACGTGATCACGGAGTGCAACAAACACGGAGGAATTGTTCACATCTATGTTGACAAGAACTGTACTCCAAAATCCTTCTCACCACTGTCAAATCTGGATGTGCAGTGAGTTTTTACTTGACTAACAACCTTCGAGGGAGCTGCTATTAAGAGTCACGCTGACACACAAGCTCTGGACCACCGTGGTTCGTCTCAGCCTCGAACCCCCCCGTGACTTTACCTGACAGAGAAAGGACACGTTAGGAGAGGTATCCAGTGACATCAACATCCACCCAACACCTCTCCCTCTCTGTCTCACTCTCTCTTCCTGGACTCTTCGTCTTATCCCCTGCCAAAGATCCTGTTTCCTGAAGTATCTGGGGCAACAGGAGAGTCGGTCTCCAGGTCAGAGTGTTTCGAGTCTTAAAAATATAGGTGGGGCTGTTTTTAGACTGGGAGCAGGCGGCCAACGCTGGCTTGTCCACCTACAACGGAGGGCAGAATGAAAATGAGTCCCTGGGGGGGGATTCCTTCAGAGCTGGATAGGGTCATTCCAGGAATTATTTATTGAGTTGGAGACGCTAATGAGATGTTTTCAAGGGGATAAATCTTAAAGAGGCTCCTCTGCTATGCATATTGAATGTGCTTCCGTTTGGAGCAGCCACAGAATGCAGCTCTGTATGCTGTGAGCCTCGATGTAAGAAAACATTCGGAGCAGAATCATTTGTTAGCGGAGAGAAGTGATAAAGAATATAGCAGAAAAAGAATGACATTCCAGCTCTCTCACATTATATTATATAGTATTGCAGTATATAGAGTAGCATGGGTGTTTTTATACGTTTGGTTCCCAGCCAGTAGGCAATGTTCCCCCAATATTGTCTACAATAGAAACTCTAACAAAGTTCTAAGTAAAATGTGTAAATGTTCAAAGAATGCTTCAGGTGTATTTGTCATTTCAAATACGTTTTATCCACAACATTCAGAGGAAGTTTCGAGGACGTTTTAAGGGCCACAGATTTGTTACCTGATAATAAAAACAAAACAAAACATGACAACATTCTCAATCCAACATTCAAAAAAATGTCTTTAAGATGCTATCAAGGGGGGCGTCCCCATAGCTCACCTAGTTGAGCGGGTGACCCATGAACAGGGGCTATAGTTCCCCGATGCAGTGGTCATGGGTTCGACTCATGCTCATGACCTTTTGCTGCAGGTCTCTCACCATTCTTCTCCCCTCTTTCCTGTCTCCCTCTACTGCTCTAAATAAAGCCAAAAAAACCCCAAAAAAAAAAATAAAAAAAAAAAAAAAAGATGCTATCAAGGACTCAGATGACGGAACGCTTTTTATAAAACAATGTTAACAAATGTAGAACATTTTCTTGTTACACTCTGAGGAGGGAACACATCATAGAATGTTTGCTATAAAACATTCCCACAATGTTCCGCTAAGTTTCACTAAATTAAGCAATACTCAGTTTCTAATGCAACATTTAGAAAACAATTAAAGAATGTTAGGGCTTTATGGTCTTACAATGTTGTCACCAAATATTTCTAGAATGTCTTTAGAAGCAACCCGTCATTGTCAACGCAACCCTATAACACTTAAACTCTGCTTTTACTAAATGAAATTATGACTGACGGACTAGCAGAATATTTCGTCCTCCACTAAAGCCGGCGTTATGATCTGCTGTAGCAGTTTGTTATTATGATCAAATCATTTTAGAACTAAAATCCTCTTCAGTGAGGTGTTTTCATTATTTTGTCCACCTTAGATCTAAAGTTGGAGCTGTGTTCGTACTCGTGGCACAAAGGCAAATATGTGTCCAGTGGGTGTTGGACTCTGCCAAGTTTGCCCCTTGTCTCTGTTCCTGTTTTTGACATTCATGGGGGTGAGGAGGGTGTCCGATCTGGGAACCTCAGAGTAGCGCCCCTGTTTTTCTACTTTTCTTGGCTTCAATAGATCATGACTATCAACAGGCACTGATAAGGTTTACAGCCGAGTGTGAAGTGTCCTGGATGAGAGTCAGCACCTCCTAGTCTGAGGCCGTAGCGCTCTGCCAGAAACTGCTGGATCGCTCCCTCTGGGCTGGAGGTGAGTTGTTGCCTCGAGCGAAAGAGTTTAAGTATCTCAGGATCTTGTTTATGAGGGAAACTGACACGTGAGAGGGACAGACGGAATGGCGTGTGGCGTCAGCTGTAATGTGGATGTTGTGGTAAAGAGGGAGCTGAGTCACAAGACGAAGTTTACCGGGCAGGCTTTGTTCCATCTCTCACCTGTGATCATGAGCTCTGGGTCGTGACTTCAAGAATGAGATCACTAATACAAGCAGAAACCAGTTTCCTCTGTAGGGTGATAGGGCGAAGAACTTGAACATCTGGAGGGAGCTCAGAGTTGAGTTGTGGCTCCTTGACCAGATGAGGTGTTTTGGGCGTCTATGATACCTCCTGGACATGTTCCTTTGGAGGTTTTTTGGGAGCATCCAACTAGAAAGAGCCCTAAGGGTAGACACAATGCTTGATGGGAGGGTTTTATATATCTCATCTAGCCTAGGAATGCCTTGGAATACACCAAGAGGAACTGGAAGACAGAGGCACGTCTGGAAGGATCTGCTTAGGTTGCTGCTACTGCGACCCAACCCCGGATAAGTGGAAGACAACGGATGGATGTTATTTTGACATGTACCACCCACCTAAATGGTGCTGCAGATCAAGCAAAGTGCTCTCCCTAAGTAGGACAGTGTACCTTGTCCAGATTCCAATCTAATCGAGCATCGATAACAACTCTGACGCCCAACCTCGCCATCCAGAAGGATCCAACATCATGGTCCTCAGTCCATGTCCAGTGAATGAGAGCTGTTTTGGTAGCATGAGGGGAACCTACACAATATTAGGCAGGTGGTTTTAATGTTGTGGCTTTACGGTGTATCTTTTACATACTATGAAACCAGGGTGTCATTCAAGTCAAATTGTGAAAAGAAGTCCATTCCATTATCCATTATCTATACAACGCTTAATCCTCACTAGGGTCATGGGGGGCTGGAGTCTATCCCAGCTGACTCAGGGTGAAGGCAGGTTCACCTGGACAGGTAACCAGTCTATCACAGGGCTACACTTAGAGACAGACAACCAAGCACACTCACATTCACACCTACGGACAATTTAGAATCACCAATTAACCTCAACATGTTTTTGGACTGTGTGGGAGGAAGCCGGAGAACTCTGAGAGAACCCACGCTGCACAGGGAGAACATGCAAACTCCACGCAGAAAGATCCTGGGTGTCCTCACCGGGACGCGAACCAGTGACCTTGAAAAGAAGTCATAAGAAAACTTTTTTTTGTCTCATCTTAAGTTTTGCAGAAGAGTGTTTTTATGTATTGAATCAGATACTTCCTCCACCACGACAGCTGATGTTATTCTACCAAACATGACCCCATTGCAGCTAAATCTGTAAATGTGATTAAATGAATTTTAAGCTAAAGCACTTTTCAGTAAGGAATGAGGTGCTTGTACATTGTTTTGTAAGACAGTACGTGTTTCATCACGAGCACGGACAAAGAGGTACACGAGTTCTGTTCAAGACAAAAGGCAATTTTGGAGCACGTGTATGTGCATGTCGACGTCCGTGGGGACATGTGTATTTATTTATCATTTCATGTGTATTTTTATTTTCAACACGAGACAGATGGTCATATGCTGGTGGAGAACACATTATTGGCTCCAGGTCAAAGGGAAGGCCAGAGAGAGTAGTTATCAACATGTTGATCTCCATCACTGCACTGAATCATCCATTACCCATGCTTCACTGCAGCACAATGTTTGGACAGGATGGTGCTGTCTGCTTCCCATATCTGAGCTCACAAAATGACCTTACTGCGTCCGGTTTGAGCTGTACCAGAACACGAGCTGCTGCTGGAAGTAAGGTCACTGTTTTCGTTTCTGCAGCGAGAAGCCCCAGACGGTAACAGAGACGCAGCTGCCGATGGGGCTTCGGATTTAAATTCGTTTCCGAGGAAGGAATTCAGTTGCCATTTCGTCTTCTTTCAAATGACATTGCAAGGCCTCTGAGATAATTAGAAATATGTGAGCTTCTGTCATTCAGGATGAAAATAGATCATTGTTCAAAGTCCCAAGCTATTCGTGGCTCCCGTGGTTTAGGAAAAAATGTCTTGAAAAGGCTTACATTTTTCAAAATGTTCCGCTTTCAAGGTAGTTTAATGGCACAGTTGCTAAATCTTAGCCTGGCTTGCAGCACAGTAGAAGAGGTCTGTTGTTAAACTGTCATCAATGAGGGAAAAACAGTGGCCCCATTACATAACGCACACCTTTAAAACGGCCACATACTGAACATCACACACACATATGTGCAGACAGATGGAACGTGAGTTGGCATTGTAGGTAGGACAAGATTTACTGAAACGGCTGAATGTATATATTAGAGCCAGTGGAATTCCATAAACCTATACTTTAGGACAACATGTCTGGAGGGCGACGCTCTGTGAGGACGTCTTATTAGAATTGCAATGCGCCAGTATTCCATTAGTGTCACACTGTGTGTTTAGATGATGTAATGCAGCAAAGGACAGAGACGTGAACGTTAGTTGGGGACTAATATGTAATGTTTCAGAGGTGGACACCCACATTTGTCATATCTGGCAAGTAAGTAAGCAAGTTTTATTCATCTGGCATCTTTGAAGAGCAGATGTGACAAAGTGCCTCAAGAAGAAAATGCTAAAAAGCAAACAAGAGTCAGAGCAACAGTTACTAAATGCAGGCAACCAGATAAAAACACGAGGCGAGACAAAGTCAAACGGGTCTTGAGCTGCTTTTTGAAAGTCTCCACAGCGTCAAAAGTGAGAAATTTAAAAAGTTTTTGAGCTACAACCTCACAAGCACAGTGTCCAACCAATTATAGGTCCAAATATTATAGAACCTCAGACTCCTACTGGTATTATATGGCTAGACAGGTGCCAGTCCATATAAGCATCTAAAATAATGTGAATCTTTGATCTGAATCCAGTGTAAAGAAATCCAGATTGGAGTTAGGTGAGACTCTACGGATGACTTGGTCAGAAGTTTGGCAGCAGCATTTTCAGCAGTCGATGACAAAGACAGATGAAAAGGAAACTGCAGGACGTCAAGATGGGAAGAACTAAAGCTGCGTCTCAGCTGTGGACTCAACAGGTCTTAACTTAAAATGTTCTCTAGCTGGTGGGAACTACAGTTAACAATTTCAAGACTCCAAGTTTCGTCCTTAAAGATGCCTAGTTTATGGAAGGTAGAGTAATAGAAGAATACAAAAAACTATGACTTTCCATCACCTTCAGGACAACAAGAACAGAAATTAAAACCTTTGCTTTGTCGGCATTTACCCAGAAAAAAAATCACCTACCACCCAGTCTTTTATGAAGTTGAGGCAATTCAGTAGAACAAACAGTTCAATTGCATGCACATGTTCCACCAATACAATAACCCCATCACTACTGTTTACTGTGAGGCAGAGGGATCCTAGTCTCCTACAGTACCTGATAACTAAATAGGTTGCGTCACCGCTGTGTAGTCAGTTGGCTCTTCTCTGTTTTGGATGTGTCATAGTTTGTGTTTTCATAAAGGCGACTTTGGAGCCATGCCAGTCTGTCTCCGTCAGTAATGAGAACCTCTGGTGTAACACCTGTAAGAGCAAACAACACCTACCGAGGTTTCATGTGTGTAGGCGTGCGATCCGCTGTGATTATACCCCACAGTCACAGCAGACAGCGAGACATTTTTAATGCTTTTCTTTAAAAAAAACACCTGACACTGACCCCCTCCTGGGCCTTTGTAATGAACACTGAACTACAGATCGACAGTCTGAAAGTGTTATTTTCATCATAATCCCATAATTGTAACTTCAATGAATAATCCCATAATTCACAATCAAACATACTTGAGCTTTGCCGACTCACATCACGACACATACAAAGTGTCCAAACTGTCTAACTTTCCTTCTCTGGCTTTCAAACTTCAGCAAAAACAAGACATTCAGACAAACACAGTTCAGGCTCTCGTGCTCTGTTTCAGTCAGAGCACTGAGTCATATTGTTGAAAGGTCCCCCCATATGTTGATTTGGGAGGTTGTGCTCAAAGGCGTTGAACCGCTGAGCTCTCAACACGGCTCAGAGGACCGCTTGCCTCATGTCTGCATTACATTGTACATCAACAAGCCAGACAGGCACCCATGTAAACGCACGTTACGCAACACTTCACACCTGTAAATGCAAGTCTGGCGGGCCAACGATTCCTTCTCTGTGGGTGTTGCTCAAATTTGCTACTCGTTGACCAATGGAAAACGATGCCGTCATTGTTTTAATGGCTGCGTAAGAGAACTGGCACTTCATTTGTTCCCAAGCCTAACTTCCTTGCTCTTATAAATCAATATTCGAGCTGCAGAGTTTCGCTGTATAAACAGCCATGACGACGAGTGTTTTCTTTTTCCATGTGTGTCCTGATTCAGCAATCACACTGTTTCTCTCATCCATTTTGTTTTTCTTCTGTGGTGCCAGTGTCTCCAGCAGCCCTGCTCGCTGCTCTTTTCCTGTTGCATAATATTATGTAATTCATAGTCAAACAAATACAGCAGTAAACCGTCCCTTCAGAATTAATACAGGAAATAATATGCTGCCAAGGATTCTGGGATTGCATTTTCAAAGGGCTTTTAAAATAACTGCCAGCAATAACTATGATGTCTACTATTTTTCTTCCCGTTCCTCAGAGTCTAGCTTCTGTCTGTGAGAGGAATAAACAGTCCTGTACATAAACAAGTGTAAAAGGGTAAATTGTCATTTTCACACTTTCGGTACTGGAAAATACGTTGTTGTTTTTTTTCTTTGGACATAACTGCACCGATTAGTCACAATATTAAAAACCTGCTAACGTGAAGTGAATAACACTGATCATCTCATTAGAATTTAGTGATCTGCTTTGAAACTTTGGGTCCTGGAAATTATATGAATGTTAGATTGACATGCATCACTCACCTAAATGTGTCTGCAGACCAGGATCATCCCTCCAATGGCAACGGAACTCCTGGAAGGCAGCGAAAAATGGTCAAAGGATCACTCGAAGAACTTGACCAAGAGCCCAAAGGGTTGACCAGGCCTTCAAACTCTCCCAGATTGTATTTCCATTGAGTATTCATGGGATACACCAGAATCAAGCTGCAATATCTAAGGCTGAGAATGTAGCCAATGCAATGGTGCAGTTCCTCTAGTGGCCACTTGAGGCTGACTCAAAAAGCAACTCAATCCCCATAGACTCCCATGTTAATATGCCCAATTTTACAGCAGAAATAAATATGTTTACAACCCGGTGTGAAAAAGGATTTGGGTCTCAATAGGTAATTTCCCTGTTTATGAAAACTGTACAGAAATTAATTTTACCCATTTCAGTTGAATCAAGGCTCACAATTGTGCATATTTAAGGGCGTGTCTGTTCTGAATGACAGCTGGGCGTCATGCGTGGCCCACTGCAGCTCCACTGAAGTGCCACCATGTTGCCCATTTTTGGATTAGCTGGGAGTTAAGACACTTCAAAGACTGCGAGGGCTGGAGCCACCAGACTGAGCTTCAAACCTGCTCTTCAGGAAACCGATGGGTAACACCACAGACGGTTTGTCCATCACTATATACAGTCTATGGCTGGAGCAAACCCAATCCTAGGAGGCTCCACCCTGCAGACCACAGGATGCAACGGATCCACTGCCAAGATCCTGATGCCAGACTCAACAGGATGCCTCCAAAGGTTCCATATCCATGGCCTAATGGGTGGTCGCTGTTTTTGCAGAATGAGGAAGACTAACACAATAAGAAGCAGGTGGTTTGAATTTTGTGGCTGATCAGTGTAAACTACCTAGTTACTAAACTAAGCTGAACATCTTGTAGTTGTGTCTTTATACTGGACAGCTATGAGAGGATTAATCCTCTCATCTCATGATTAAATGATTAACTGCATTTCCCAAAATGTCATGCCATTCCTTGAATAATCCCTTCTGAATCCCGTCTTTCTGCCTATCCTATAAAATCATACTGATTCCCACTCATAACTAAAAGCCCATGAGCTTATCCCGGAATTACGCTAAGACACATCCTTCACTACTCAATGCCCAATCCTCAACACCATGGAAATGTATGATACCATTTTAAAAAGACCTTTAAGCTCCACATCACTTCCAATAAGGCATAAGGACTTCAACTGGAAAGCCTACCTGTTCCCCCTGAGTCATGTCTTCATGCTACACCAAGCTAAAATGCTGCAGGCTGGAGCTTCCTCTTTTTTTCCCCCCAAGAGATAGATATGAGCATCGTACATATTTTCTCATTTGCTCTCCACTATTTGCAAAAATGTGGAACCATTCAAACCTGGACCCAAACTCAAACCCAAAAGGTGACCCAAGAAAGTCAGAAGGTTTGCAAGACTTAAGAGATAGAAAAAGAAAATTCAAGTTCAACTCAAAAATCCTTCAAGCTAAGCAATCTAAACTAAGACTATTGCCTTTGAAGCTAATATTTCACCACCCTCTTAAATCCAACTGAATGTTGGCGAATCATTATTCTGTGTAGCTGAACATGATTTTGAAGCCGTGGAGCTTTATTTGAAAGCGCGGCGCAAATATGGAGCCTTTAAAATGTGCTTAGATCTCGAGTCTTAATATTTTACTCTGCAGCTGCATAATACAATCAGACAGTGTGGAATAAAGCTACTCAAGGGTAAGTTAAAGGGAAATTTGATGTTGAGGAGCTAGCACATACATAAAAGTTCACATAAAAATTCATGCATCGCTACATGGAAGCCCAGTGCCTCACAAACCTTAAGAAAGTCAACGTGACTGTAAAACACTGTAAGAGTCATTATCATTACAGTCCTTAGCTGAAGATGCGTACGTTGAGCATTTCAGCAGACAAACACCGAGGTCCCGGTTCCCAGTAGAGCTGCCTGAGCATATGGCGTGATCGCCTGTGGAAGAAGTTATGTGCTCCTTGTGTCTTCCGTTAGGGGCCTACAGAGGAGCAGGCGCTAAACTTTTTACAGGATACCTGAGTCGTAACGTTACATAAGAAAAACGCACCTCAGCGGTAAAAACATTGCGTAGGACTGGTGACTTTCCATGGGCTGTAAAACAGACAGGTTAACTGGGCAGCAGATCGATCGTGTGGAACTAAACACAGATGTGCTCCTGCTTGGGGGGGAAACTGTTTCATTGCTGGTTATTCATATGAAATATTTTTGTAAGAGTCATGGAGGGCATCAAGAAAAAACTGATGGAATTGCTACCGTACAGAGGCCTTTGGTCCCTCGGAGACCACAATGATGTTTTTTGCACACTTACAATGGGTAGACTTGTGCTAAACTCCCGCGGTGATGTATTTACTATTTCCTCTCTCTTTTAAACACGGAGCCAGATCAAGTCCCAGACCTATCGCACGAAGACAGATGAAACACAGGTGGGCTTCATGCTGTTGGAAGCCAGACAGGATCATTCTGATGATAAAATGGTTTATTTTCCACTGTAAAGTGTCTTTTTCAAATGTTTTTCAATACTTGTTCGGTTCTGTTTGGTTCTAAACACACCAAATTAAGATGGTGGTACACCCTCATAGAAGCACCATTATGGCAGCAGCGACTTTTAGTCTCGTTATTTATTGACACATTGACTTTCTACAAATTATGGGGTTTGGTAGGAAGAAAGAAAAAGCCGCCACACCACATCTCCATTCCTCGCCAGACTGCCTCCTGCGCCAGACATCCTGCATCCATCTGCGGCGGACGCATGAGCATACCAGAAAGTCCTCGGCTCTTGTGAAGAACCAGCTCGCCAAAATACTTCCTCATGAACCCAAATTTCATCCTAGGTCATAAATGGAGTTTACTGTTAATCGCGCAGTGGTTTAATAGTAAAACTAGCGAGGAGGATGTAAACAGCTGCTAGACACATAAAAAGATGCTGTCCAGTCAAAACAACCTGCCGAGACATGAAAGAATGAACAAATTCTTTCCAGGAGCATCAAACTGTGTGTTTTTCCACTGATACCGTGTGATTGTTTATCCCTCTTGGTGCACCTCACGCCACCACCAGCAGAAAGAAGAAACACATGGACCTTTGCACAAACACTCCACACCCCCTAGCTATTCCATTCCCTGCCACACTCCTCGTCCCCTCCCTCCCCCTGACACTTTACTGTATAAATATCCTACTCGTAGCATTGCTGGGATTCAGACACTGACCTGCACTGACCAGGGATACTCAGGTGGGAAGAGCTTAGGAAAGCAAAACCGAGAGTAGCATTTAAACAGGACACGAGGAGGGGAAACTACTTCAACTCTGCAAATTTCCTCAAAACCAGAAGACTCAGTCAGATCCTCCAGAATGTGGTTCAGAGTGTCACTCCTCAGTTTGTCCTGTTTAGCTGTGATCAGCCAGAGCCAGGCCCAAGACCAAGCCTCACTCCGCCGCTCCAATGACCCGACCGGACGCTGCCAGTACACCTTCTCCGTGGCCAGTCCAGAGGAGTCCAGCTGCCCCGGAAGCGGCGCAAAACCAGAGATAGATGGAGTCCTGTCCCGGGTCACCCTGCTGGAAGCTTTGGTCAGCAGGATGATAGCAGGAGAGGACGGAGGCATCGGGAGCGGGGTCGGGGATAAAGGCCAAGAGGGTCTCCAGGAGGCTTACTCCCAGGTTACAGGGGAAAAAAACCAGCTGCAGCAGGACAAGGAGCGTCTGAACAAGCAGGTCCAGGATCTGCAGAGGAGGCTGGAGGAGCTGAGCCAGGAGGCAGAGAGCCTCAGGCAGCAACCCTGCCAGCAGACGCACACCTCAGGGGGAGCTCAGCATGGAAACAGGCCTGCCAATGGTATGTACATCATCAGCAAGTAAAGAAAAAACACACGCAAATCACCACCCAGGCTGATTACTTACTCCCCTAAAAGAGCGGATTCTCTCCTAACCACTAAAATGTTGTATTTGCTAATAGGAAAGCATATTTTAGAGGACATTCTGCCTGTGGTGGCTGCTCTCACTCTCTTTTAGGGAAGATAAACGTCTTTGTGGTTGACTTAGGCTATGAAAAGTCCCCAGGGGCAGCAGGTCAGGTTGCAGTTCGCTGTCCCAGGATGAGTAAGAGGATAGGAATTTACAACACAGCCTCGTCTTTTACGGCTTTGTCACTCACGCTCGTCTGTTTACGTGATCATTCACAGGGTTACAGCAGGAATCTGCTGCGCTCTGAGGCAAATAAATGAAGCACGGAGACGTTGACGTGCAATGTTTTACTCAACATTCCTGCCCAGTCGAACTTTTTTTCACTCAAATTTCTCCTATATTCATCCAGACCCTGGGTATGATTTCGGGAACGGTGCCTATCAGGAGATGAAGGCTGAGGTGACAGAGGTCCCAGCATCCCACCTCCTTCCTGTCAGAAATCACAACTTCACAGGTAATGACTCCCATTCATGTTACAGTAGCTGCTTAAGTCAACCTACTGACTGAGTGTTGATGCAAATTGACACCTTTGAAAGCAGCATCATGAAGTCTAACTTTTTCCTCAGGCTGTGGAGAGCTACTGTCGGTGGCAGATCCTGTGATGCACAGGAAAGCTGATGGCATCACAGGGAAGTACGGAGTTTGGCTACAGGATCCAGAGCCTCAGGGTCCTGAATACACCAACAAGACCGTGATGCGCATCGATGCAGTGGGTAAAGATGTGCGTCAGCTCTTCGTTTATGAAGACATGGATCAGTTCGCCAAAGGCTTCCCTATGAAGGTCCTGGTTCTGCCCGAGCCTGTGGAGAGCACAGGAGCAACCCTGTACCAAGGCTCCTTCTACTACCAGCTCAGACGCAGCCGCACTCTGATCCGATACGACCTGGCCTCCGAGAGCGTGGCGTCGCGCATCGACCTGCCTAACGCCGGCTTCCACGGCCAGCACCCTTACTCCTGGGGCGGCTACACCGACATCGACCTGGCAGTGGACGAGCAGGGTCTGTGGGCCATCTACAGCACCACCAAAGCAAAGGGCGCTATAGTGATCTCCCAGCTGGACCTCAAGAGCCTGGAGGTGAGGAAGAGCTGGGAGACCAACATCAGGAAGAACACAGTGGCCAACGCTTTCATGCTGTGCGGACGTTTGTACACGGTGGCCAGCTACACCGCGCCCAACACCACCATCAACTACGTGTTCGACACGGCGACCGGCGTGGGACAAGCCGTGTCCGTGCCCTTCAAGAACAAGTACCGCTACAACAGCATGGTGGACTACAACCACGGCCAGAGGAAGCTGTACGCCTGGGACAACTACCACATGGTCACCTACGACGTCCGACTGGGCCGAGCCAGCAGTTAAAGACGACCGCTGCTTACGGGACTGTACCGGAACAAGGCAATGAGATGAAACAAGCAATCACGTCAGTCGGTCAGATTATTGCAAGACTCTGTTATTTGTGTTTTTGAGTTATGAAATCTATTTTTTATGAGTATTGTAAATAAGATGTGCTATGACAACAAAGAAGTATTCAACAGGCAGATCAGCGTTGCTATGTAATAGCCAATGATGATCCCAGTAATCGTAAACAGTAACCATGATGCAATGACGGAATATTTTTGTAATCTGTTAATAAATGTTCATGTTATTTAAGTTCTCAATAAAATTTGTAAAAAGGACTTTTGCTTGTTTGAGTCACTTTCATTTTGAAAAATATTCCCACACTTGACGAATAATAAAAAGTTATTTTATGATACTGGATACAGATAATGACAACATGGAGTACGACAGTGGACAAAGGCACACTAGTCGTCAAAGAAAATAGATTTTGGAGGATCTTTCTTAAAGCTTTTACTTGTGGCCTGACTGGACCACATGAGGGCACCAAATGTAGCACAAAGCATCGAACAATATCTGCTAAATATAGAATGCTGAAGAAAAAAACCCCACATATGAGCCACTGAGCTGGTGGCGGGTTATATTATGTCATCTGCAGCAAATGTCACCGACCTTTGACCCTGGATGTCGAAGCTTGACCCAGAAAGAGACACAACATACAGCTCACCTCGAATCAGGGTGAGAAAGAGAGACGTTTCTTCAGGGTTTTTTAAAATTTTAAAATAGGTGGATTGTGATGAGAGAAAACAGAAAAGCAATAGTGTTAATCCATATTGTCCAAAGGGAGAAAATCCTCCAACAACCAGAATGCTTTGCAGCATTTTCCTGTCAAGTCTTCTCCCCTGACAGCTGCTGTTGAATTAGCTCGACTCTGACCTCTGCAGAAGTGAACCTGCATGAATCTAAAGTGAAGCTTTTGCAAAACACCACTAACAGGGAGGTCTCAGTACAGGCGACACAGAAGGATGTACTTTAAATGGCTATACCCCCCTTTGTAAAAATGCAACTTCGGGATGTTTACAACAAAAATAAACATTTTTTTTATGACTACGCTGCAATATTGATGAATAAAATGGGAATTCCACGTGCAATTTTTAGGATTTATTGTAGATAAATTGGGAAAAAAACATCCTAAAAAAGTAAGCAAAAGGTCCGTGAGGATGCTCTGTGTATGCACTACAGCAACATGCATCCTTTTTCTCCTTTAACTCGTTATTATAGTCGAGTTTTTTCCTTATATCACCTGCAGTGGTATTGTATAGGCTGCTAAATATCATCATATCTTGCCAAATAATTGGAATTTAAAAGAGATTATTAAAAATTATTCAATTTTCTGACAGACAACATTAATTTCTGCCACGTTTTAAACATATCAGACCTTTACATATTTATTAGATCGCCACCCAGTGTAAGGTTTATGCCTAAATTAGCAGCATTTGTAATTACAAAAATACATTTTTTATGTTTCTGTAAGGATTAATACATCAGTATGTAGAAGCTCTTTAACTGAAATTATATTTTTGATGCTAAAATATAATTATTATTGCTATCTGGGAATTTTAAAATGTAGTTTTACAAAAAAAAAAATAGCAAAGCACATTATTATTTCTTGATTAATATGTCAAATTATGGTTATTTACTTGCATTCCTGAACATAAAAATTAGTTTTAGTGGTTGAATATTATGCTTGATTCATTTCTGACTTCTCAGAGAAGCCCAGTGAGGCTTAGATTTGGGCTTGAAAAGGTGAAGTCAGTTAATGCTTAACAAATTAAACAGGTGGTCTAATACATTTGCTCAGCATTGTATGTTTGAATACACAAACTGCAGGGAAGATCTTGCAGCTAGCATCTCCACAGCGCAGCTTCAAAAGACATTCATTTATATTCTCCTGGGCGAAAAATTGATTTCCATTTACCTTGTGGTTGCACTTTAAAACATTGCTCATTTATACCATTTTTCATCAGAGATCCTGGAGTGAAGTGGCAGACAAACTGAACATGACAGTAAACCAATTAAGCACTCAGAACTGGAGGGAGCTCCTGACAGGCTCGGACACAGAGTCTGTCGATGAAATGAGTCTAAATCTGTCACCTCCAAGCCTTCAAACGCTGTCGGAGTTTGTGTGTGTTTGTGAGCTTGTATTTCCTAGTTATTGGGTTGGTCACACCCACTTATGACCTCATTAGGGCAGACGAATTAAGAACTGAGAGGCTTTAAGTCCACATGTAGTGTCCATATGAACAGCTCAAACTGCACTAAAGTCCTCGACTAGCCCCACGCTAACCATATTATTATTAAGCACTGCCCTCTGGGGACAACTGGCTGCATCTGCATTCTGCATGCAAGACCTACAGGCTTCAATTTGCACGCATCTCCTGGCCTCTTTAACATAATAAACATCTAATCAGCGTTGGCATAGTTTATTTTGGAAGTTGCATTGGTATGTTAAAAAAGGAGGTGGTGGCAGCACAGTTTATCGACGCTGTAAGACGAGACGGTGCGTATTAGAGCGTAATGACAGTCAGGAGACTCAGCAGCAGCTGATGGAAACTTGGGTGAGTGTGAGATGACTTCCCCTCAACAGCGTTCACACAAATATAGTGGCCACTCTACATTGTGACCCGCATGAAAACCCCGATTTAAAAAAAACTCACTCGCTCTCTCAGGAAGATGCCAAAACGACATGTAAAAGATACACAGCTTTCTTTAATCGGCTTTTTATATACACATATAAAAAATAGTCATTTAGCCTTGTGAGATTAAGTCCATGCATCAGCAATACCACGGTGTAAACAACCTGCATAGAAAAAAAAAACAGAACGCAAACGAGTACATGAAAACTGATAGAAACAAAGAAGTAGAAGGACTTTAATCTAAGCTCACTTTTTATAGTCGCAGGGAATTTCTGGGTCACACACACCACACTCATGCTACACTTGTTCCCCACACACAGGTTAACACACACACACACACACACACACACACACAGCTCCACCTAACCTAAATGCTTCCAATCCACCATCCAGAGTCCACTGTAAGCCCTGTTGAGTCTCTCTCTCAGCCGCATGAACAGCAGGTCCTGCAGGCAGTCCCAGGTCACCCACAACCTCTCCACCAGGCTGTACTGGCAGTAGCCCATGGCCAGGCCAAAGCCCACGTCCGTCACATAGTGCCGGGCGAGCAGCAGCCGACTCAGGCTCACCAGGGCGGCCCAGCCCACCACCAGCACCCGCATGGAGGCCGTGTCCACCAGCTGGGCGAGGAAGAAGCGGGCGCACATGGCCGCCCTCGAGGCGTGGCCCGAGGGGAAGGAGTAGCGCTCCACGAAGAAGGCGGAGAGGATGTCAGAGCGGTTCTGGGAAGGCCTTCGACGCCTGACCACCGTCTTCACCACTCGGACCAGCAGCAGGTCCAAAATCAGAGCTGTGAGGTGCAAAAAGAGAAATGCAACGTTGGTTTGAACCTGCAAAACATCCTGAGGTAGTCTATTAAAAAAAACAGCTCACAGGTACGGAAGCCAAAACCAGCCATGATTGTATTCTTTTTTTTTTAAAGCTGTCATTTTGAGAAAACAAAACTTAATCTTTGTCTCTCAGACATCAAGAGCGCCATGTCAGCACGCATACATGGCATCATGACAACTGAAGCAACTGATTTTAAGCTGAAGATGTCACATCAAGGAGTTCCAATCAGATTGTCCTTCAGTCAAGGTCGAACACAGGCAGGAGCTGCGTTGCGTCTTTCTGTCGGAGATAACAGTCAGATCAGTTTTCGTAGTTTGAGGAGGCGACTCGGCTTCACAGGCGAGTGGACTCGTGTGATCCTGCTGAGACTGTTGACAGTCATGACAGCGATCTCAGAGGCCGGAGACAGGCGCGATCAAATGAATCAAACACTCGTTTTTGAGTTTTCCACAGATATCAAGAGCTGATAAATGATCTCATTGTCTCAAGATGATTTGGTTTTTTGTTTTCTAGAGATTATGAGATGATTAAACCAGTTATCATGAGAAAGTGAGTTTTGCTATCTCAAGATAAAACAATAATTAGTTCATGATCTCGAGATTACAGCATTAAAAAAATTGTTCCCAGTGTCGCCGTTCTTGGCTTCCATACTCAAGCTATTTTGAGTCTTATTAGATTTAAGACTGAACTGTTTATTTAGCAGTTTTCTACCTGCCTGACCACTAATGTCGAACTCTTTATCACTTTCTAACAAGACATACATATTAGGACACGATATATCAGCGACCACATCGGTATCGGTCCGATGAACAAATTTAGCCGATGATTGTCTACTGTGAGCGCCTTCGTCTCTACATTTGATATTGCTGCTATTTCACAGATGTTTTTACTTAAATGGTCCTGGACTTAAATATGTTTAAATATGTTTTACTTTTGTTATGTAATAAAGAAGACCATGTGGTCTAGTTTGGGCTTCTTTTGAATAGTTTTCTCACAGTGCTTACTTCTACTCATTTTTCGATGTGAACAACTATTGAATATCGACATTGGTAATATCGGTTATCGGTGATATCAGAAATCTTAATATCAGATATCGGCATCGGTCAGAAATTTTAATATCGTGCATCACTAGTATACATACATATGGTGTGCAACCTGCAACTAATAGTTGCAAAAATGTTTAATAAAACTCTTCTTATTTATGTTTTATTAGTTATAAACCATGGATGAAAACAAGTTGTATTAAAATAGCTGGTGTCTGTCATTTATGTTTGGTAATAACAATTATAAACATTGAATCATGAGTTTCTCGCTCTCTAGTCACCAAGTTTGCTGTTACAAGTACATTATTGATAAAAAATATTTTCAACAATAATTCATCTCACTGATTAATTAAAGAACTAATGCAATGAAGGAAGTGCTGCGCTGGAAAGCACAACTAAAACTAATTATATGTTTGGTAAAGCATCCCTAAAATATGCCTTATTAGAAAGTGGTATTTAACACTATGTCATACATGTTAAGCTCTTTATATAAAGCCTTCATAAAATGAAATAAATGAAATATTTGACTCAAGTTACTGCCCTAGAAATAAGCTCTCTTGTCAAACGACATGAAGCAAAACCCTTGACCTCATTATTGTCTGATTGGCCTATATAGCATCAAGCTGAGCTATACTATTCACAGTAATTTCCAAAACAATGTGTCATCCTATAGGCTATTATATGCCAAGAATAGCTGTGGTATTTCACCGCAGCACCTCACAATAGCAGAGCGCAGCACTCCATCTCAAAGCTGCAGGTCAACAAATGCAGTTGAAGGTCTGTGGAAACTTCCAATTGTTCTATTTTTCTACAAAAACGTCACCTAAAACTCATACAAGAAGAGAAGAGAACCCACGAAACAAATGAGACAAAAGTAATTTTACCTGATTATTTATTGATTTGATCTGTGGGAGGGGGGAAAGTTTGCCAACCTCCAGGATTTATAGTTAATTTTAAGGTGAAAATTAGAGTCTGATATTTTCAATCACTGGTATGACTTGTTTCATTTATGAACAGGAATCTATTAAATTCTGATCTGTGGCAGCTACAAGTGAATTTCTGGAATCAAAGAAAAAAAAAGTCTCATTTTTGTTTTGCGTCCACTTTATTTTAGGACTTGTGTTAAAACTGGATGGTGCTTAATGTCACATTTTTGTCGCTATATATAGAGAATTCTAAAGGACTCATATACTTTGAATCTACACGTGCAAATAAGTCATCAATCATGGCACGTGTATCAGTTGCAGCTCAAAGAAGAAAACTTTCCATCGCTGGCCTGTTGCTGTGTCTCGGTCACTGGGGAGGCACAGACCCCACATAGTCCTGCTAATGCATTATTCGAGTCTTGGATGGACTGACGCAGCTCTGGTCTGTTATGTTGTTCTATTTCAATAGCCATTAACATTATCCAGCCCTGAGCAGGACTTCAGCAGAGCTACCTATGGCTGCCAAAAGCTTCACTTTGGAATTTGCACAAATGTGCGTAATAACGCATCGGCATGTGGAGACAAATATAAAGATGCGCAAACAACAGACACCGAAATGGCATCAGACAGGGAGAGTTGCATGTTTTTAATTCCTCCTAAGACTGCTGCACCTAGTAATTATGAATTCAAATGAGGAATAAATAAAAAATGGAATGCTTGTGCTAAATTAAATGGCTGAGGGGGAGAAAAGTGAAATAGTTTATTTATGGATGTGGATCTGGAGATGTGGATTTGATTCAAGCACAAAATGAATTCCAGGCTAATGTTGTGTCTGACCTCCACATGCCAGCCTAATAGTGCAAATATAAAGCAGGAGATTCACTCACCCAGGGCCAAATTCAGCATGATCTCCTGCTCCTCCACGCTCTCTCCACGCAGCAGCGTGTACACAGTGCCGATGATCCACGGGATACCGTGACCGGAGAACTCCACCAGCCGCACCAAGGGCCGTATGGAGCCCCACGCAGACTCCTCACAGGCGCACACCCCGAGCTGCTTGGACAGCCACAGATCTATCGCCAGCAGAAACCGGAGCGTTATTGTAAATATCGGCTGGCTCAGACTGACGGAGAAGTCTTCAGGTTGCGCTCCGGAGGAAAAGTAAGAACAGCTGGAGCTCCGGCGACGGTTATGGCAATCAGATGATGCCCGGCTTCCACATACAGCTGCGCGGCAACTGTTCCTTCTGGACGCTGGTGAGGACATTTTGGTTCGACAAAGTTTCTTTATCTGCCACCTGAATCCTGCTGCGCTCAGACGCAAATCATCCTGCAAACTGGAGCCCCTTTAGGGGTTAAAATGTTACCAGTTTAGAACTGGACTGCACTTGTCATGTGACTAAAAATACTCCGCGAAATTGTGCATCTTAAAAAGGAATTGCGAGTCTGTTTTCTCGAGAAAAAAAAATTGGAAACTCCAACAGGAAACTTAACTTGGTTTGAAAATATCACTCCTCAGGCAAATTAACCAATAATTTACAATGCTAGACTATATTGTCCACCTCATCTCATCATACAATGCATAAATAAAACACTTAAGAATAAGTTACCATACATTTACTTTTCAACAAACTCTCCAAATCCGTGCGTAAAATCGTTTGGATAACTTGTGCCAACTGCGCCAAATGCTGACAGCGCAACCTGAACGCACCGCGATATATGAGGGGGAACTCGGTCCATTGTAAAGTCCTTTTCAGGTCACAGTAGATGCTTTTGTAGCCCGTTCAGGGGGACGTTCCGCCTCCTCTTTATTTGACGCTGTCTGTCATCAGAGCTGCTGCTAAACGGACGAACACTTCCACGGTCACAGCATGCCGGGGCTGCTGCTCGGAGATGTATTTCCTGATTTCGAGGCAGAAACCACACAAGGGACGATTAAACTCCATGAATTTCTCGGTGATTCGTGAGTACACTTATTGATTATTGATTTACCTTCGGATGCCGATTGAGACACCAGTATTCAGACAACAGTGAGAGACTGGGGGAGGAAGGGAGCTCGAACGCGTGCGCACAGTTCCTGTTACCGTTTTATGACTTCTGCTTTAGAACAAAGCTGCAAACAAACCTGTAAAGATAGCATTGTGGACTATGAGTGCATACAGGCCATTCAAAATATTTTATAATGTGGGTAAAAAAAAAAAATGATTTGGCTCATCCCAAAACTGTTTGCATCAATCTTTTTAACTTCTGACAACTTCTAATGAAATTATGTTCAACCTACAAACTATGTTGAGTTACGTTAACTAGCTTTTCCTCGACAATTACTGGCTGAAATTGTCCAGGCATCATAATTTAGAGGAGGGGGCTTGAAAGTCTGAACTCAGGGAGAAGGAAAAAAAAAAGTATCAAGTGAATTTCATCAAGTTTGCTTAAAACTTTTAATTAACTAATCCAGAAACCTGACTTTAAATTACCCACAATACGAAGCTGATACAATTATCAAGACTATGTGGTTTATCCAACACCCCCAACTAATCTTAGCAACTTAAAGGTTTATGCATATTAATACAATTTCGTTTTTTATTTTTAATCTTGCACATTTAATGAGGCTCCTCAGTTTTCCAATCCACAGATGTTGATGAGACATTAATATAAAAGCATTAGTCAGCCGAACAAATCAGGCGTGAGACCTAAAAGTCTGTCAACCACAGGGATGGTGCACACAATCCCACTGCTGACCTCATGACACAAAACAAGACAGAGTTTCGTTTGTCATCATTTTTGACACGTAGGTCACATCCTGTCAGCCGGGTGTCAGAGCCACGACCAAACAGTAGCAACACCACACACTATCGCCACATATAACCTGCTTTAGGTAAGAGAGAACCGAGTTCGAGTGAAAGCTGACTGTGAAATCTCATCTACGCACCGCTTCACTAATTTCTCTGTTCACCCCAGATGGGGAATCTTGTTCTCCCACCCCAAAGACTACACCCCTGTGTGCACCACAGAGCTGGGCCGGGCTGCCAGACTGAGCGGCGAGTTCGGCAAACGCAACGTCAAGCTGATCGCCTTGTCCGTCGACGGCCTGGAGGACCACCATGGCTGGACCAAGGTGCTGTAACTGCATCGTCAGAGTGTCTGGTCCACACATCTGTCCAGTACTTTAGAGTGTTTTGAACGAACGCGGCCATGTAGTCGGTAATATTTAGGAAGACTGGCATCACAATCCAGTAAACATGCCTTTGCTGATTTGCAAGTCAAATGATATTTAGATCTGGATAAACATTGGGTTAAAAATGGATCAGCATTCAGCAGTTCTATATGAAGGGAGGGTCTACAGACTGCTGAGTTGCATCATGGGAACTGTAGGATTCTGTGTTTTTAAATCTTGACCCGTATCAGAAGCTAAAAGTCAAGATTGTTCAGTTTCTCTTATATTCATTCTTTACTGTTGCTACTCATTCGAGACCTTTGGGGAAGTTCACAACACCAGTGTGCAAAACTGTCTTCCTGTCTGAGGCAGTAAACTGGGTCAAAGTGGTTCTGTTTGATCATGTTCAGATTGACTTCAGCAAATTTTATGTGACATCCATCCACATCCTGATTGACTTGAATATCACAGTTACAATGCTCTGGGGTGTCACTTCACCCAGCGTGAGAACAGAAGTTCATGTCGCAACCACAACAGAAAAAAAAAACACTTGATACTGTGGAGGTTCTCTTCCTGCTGCCAGCTCAGACCGACCTGAACTCAACAGACATCTAGAGGTGTTCTGTTGCATCAGGCAACCGGGTAGCACCCTTTAGGTTCTGGAAGTTGTGACGTGGGGCATCCATGGATTCAATTGAATTAAAATCTGAGGAATTTAGAGGCCACGTCGACGCCTTGAACTCTTTGTGATGTTCCTCAGCAACGTCTGTCATGAAGGGGTGTTTGTGGTCTGCGACGATGTCTAGGTAGGTGTCAAAATAACATCCACACCTGCGGTTTTCCGGCAAAGCATTGCTCAGAGCATCCCACTGCCTCTGCCTGTTTGCTTTCTTCCCGTTTTACTGTTCTCAACTCACACACCTGTTTGTCCACGAGATGCAAAAGAAAACAC
>NW_007577731.1:2917830-2922068 GCF_000690725.1 Stegastes partitus | reverse complement strand
AAGCCAGCCTTCGCCCCTCATGTTGACTACTAACTAAGTCTTGGGCAACCACGACTGTAGTAGGTTGTGACCACTGCATTCCAGGAGCTCCCCACAAGACCTGGAGATGAGCCATGGTAATCTGGTCATTGCACTTCTATAGCACTTTCTACCTTAGTGATACTCAAAGCGCTTCATACGCCAATGGCGACAGAGCTGCCATGTGGTTTAGTGTCTCGCCCTAGACTGTGGTGGGGGATTGAACCACCAACCAGAGAACAACCGCTCCACCATCTGAGTCACAAAGTTACTGTTTCCTCCCTCCAACACATCAGCTTCAAGAACTGACTTCACATTACTACATCCCTTAAACAGGCGCCTCTGTTTAAGGTTTTAATGCTGTTGCTGATCAGTGGTGCATGTACAAAAGAAAACACGGCTCCATCATCGTGCCAGCAGCTTGGTTTGAACAGCTGACCGAGGATTGTGTCTGTTCTTGTATCTGGCAGGACATTCTGGCGTACAACTGTGAGGAGTCGGCCTGCTGCTCGCTGCCCTTTCCCATCATAGCGGACAGCAAACGGGAGCTGGCAGTCGCCTTGGGCATGCTAGACCCAGATGCGAAGGACAAAGACGGCGTTCCGCTCACCGCTCGCTGTGTGAGAGCCACAAACACACAGGATCTAATTTGCCTGCAGCTTTCAAAACTTATGTCTCATCTCCCCCTCATCCCTGTAGAGGGATTTTTAGCTCAGCTGCCATCTCTCACCTCCTTTTTTTTTTTTTGTTTGTAGGTGTTTATTATTGGCCCCGACAAACGCCTGAAGCTGTCTCTGCTCTACCCGGCCACCACAGGACGCAATTTTGACGAGATCTTGCGGGTGGTGGACTCCCTCCAGCTCACAGTGGGGAAACGAGTGGCCACACCCGCCGACTGGAAGGTATGTCACGCATTTGAAAGTGACCTCAGCTGGCCACCAATCAATCCAACAGCTGACTGGACAGATAATAGGAACAAAGGAACTGACCTGTTGCCATGTAGAAAAGCCTTTTTTTCTCTGTGTGTGTGTTTGTTCTTCCAGCCCGGAGACTGTGTGATGGTCCCTCCCAGCATGTCCGAAGAGGAGGCGGCCGCTTTGTTCCCAGCTGGCATCTACACCAAAGACCTGCCCTCGGGCAAGAAGTACCTGCGCTACACACCCCAGTCATGAGCACAGGCAGGGATGATCAACACTCACTTTCAGGACTTTATACAGCAGCTCTCAGTCTTACAGGCCATGAACACTGCTGGTTTTCATTCCTAGCAGGTAGATATTTGCAGACAACTGAGCTGTAAATCAGTCAGAATGGATGGAAATGAATACCAGTGCCTTAAGATGTAGGTAGGATTATTCTAATTTAGACATTTTACAGAGATACAACAATAAAAGCTGCAAAAATCTAATTTTTTTCTAAGATGATGATGAAAAAAGTGACTGAGATGACAAAATAGATTTTTTTTAATATTCAAAGAATATAAAAATGTTTATTAATCACAGTTTGGCAGAAGCTTTTATTTTGTAGGAGTAGTAGAATCTGGGTTTAAGTATTTCTCATTATATTGTATATTTTGTAGTGCAAGAGAAATCTGTTTACAGTTAATGTAGTGAGAGGAAATTTAAAAAAAATATTGGTTTACTTAATTTAACATTTACAGGAACTATTTACGAATATTTACATTATTTAAAATGTGTAAATTTGTCTGCCATTAAATAACTTACATACAGAAATAATTAACTGCAAAAGTTTTGTCAGGACAAACTAATTCATTTCAATAAAATTCTTGTTTTTATTGAACCTACATTCTAAGAATTCACTTATTTTCAAAATAAAAGCATCATGTTTTGCTTTTTTTACTCCAAAGATATAAGATTCACAACTATTTAAAGAAAATAATAAACTAACATTTGCACTTGCCCTCTCCTGGCTTCCGGACGCCGCTCAGGATCTCCTTCATGAAGTTTGTTGGCTTTGGCTCTCCTCTCTATCATAAGTTAGTTCTGTTTGAAGTGTGAACTCAGCTGTGCAGGATTTGGCGTTCCCACCTCGGCGGGTCGACGGCATCAGCGGAAAGCTTATCAACTTTGATCTTGGGAAAAAAGGCCCGGCGACAGGCTCGTCTCTGTGAGTTTTAAGGACAGCGGAGGAGGTGATACAAACAGGACACCGGAGGGTAAAACACAGCGAAGAGGCAGAACAAAGGACGAGCAGTTTAAAAATGGATGTCACTGAGGCACACTGAATTATACATCCAAACACATTAGGCAGGAGCGACACGGAAAGGCAGCGTTTTATCGTTTGAAATATTTATTGGGAATGCATTCGAAGATGACGGTGCATGATGGCGTTTGACTCCGGAGCCACTGGCGAGTCAAACGCTGTCAGCTGCTGCTCAGCGTGAAGCAACCAACAGGTCTCATCCACAGTCATCTAAAATCCTGTTGATTTGATCTAAACAATATATGTAGAACCAACCCTCTGACAGGTAGCTCAAAATCAGAAGACTGTTTTCCTTTGGGTTGTTGAGAGAATTAATTAAAAAAAAACACACATCTGGAACATGATTCGTGTCCAGACAAGCAGCACAGGTGAAGACGTCTGCTCTCATTTCCAGCATCTTCACCGTTACGTCACAGAGAGTCACTTCTTCCAGCTCGGCCTCCTCCCACCGCCTCCGTCATCTGTGCTTCATGAGGGCCTGGTACTCCCTCTGGTGGGAGACCAGCTGCAGGAACACTTTGTACTTTCTCTCGTAGAAGCTGGGCGGGAGGAAAAAAAATAAAAAAGGAATAAAATGCAGAAAATGATCACACACACATTTGATACTGTATGTCTCAAGTTTCCCAGTCCTTTCACATCCTGGCCTTATGTACTCATTACTGGCAATCTAGTTTGACATTGCATCTTTTGTACTTTATAAGACTCTATGTCATTGTAAATACCACCAGTCTGCACCTTAGTGTACACTTTGCAGCATTTAAGGCACCTCATTGGTGTTTCTTTGACCAGCACGGTTTGAATTTGTTCCTTTATCTGTCTTGTATGTAGCATGTGTGAGCTAAGGAGATGGATGAATGAAGTATCTATCTATCTATCTATCTATCTATCTATCTATCTATCTATCTATCTATCTATCTATGCATTATATACATCATTTTGTACATCTAAAAGCAATGATATTCGTTTCATATTTTAAATAAAACCCACACAGTCTATATTTTTGGAAACTGACATTAAGCTCTGCAGCTGCAGAAGTAATTACCTTTGTCATAAAGTTGTTGAACTAATGCCCTGAACCTCACACCTTTCTATTTCTGACCCGTTTACCGTCCCATGGAGCGCCTCTCTCTCACCTCTGGACTTCGCGGTCAGGCTGAACAACTTTCCCCACTTTTGCCATTTTCCCCATCGCCTCCTGAAACAGAAATCGCAAAAGACACGTATCCCTCAATAAATCATGCTCACGCACGTCGGGTTTCAGATCAGCCGTGACCTACTTATGGCGCGAACTGGAGCCAACAGCAGCGGTTTTTTCGGTGTGGCAGAGTTTATGATTAATGCAGTGCGGGGCCGCGCTCTGCTGTCTTAAACCTACAAAATCCAGCCAGTTGTCGGCGTGCGGCTCAGAGGATCAGACACAACAACTGGCTGCCGTATTCGTGGCTGAAAATGGGTTGACAGGTGCGGCCTAGTCCAAATAATAACATCTTATTTTTAGTATATCTGGCTTAAAGGCTGCTATGAGTTCTGGCGCTGAGACACCAGGAGAGGTTGACTTGAACCGCCAAAACATTAATCCCTCCTACGTCTTAGAAAACGCACCGCACGCAAATCGGCCTCTTGTTTGGAACAAAAGCCAGCAGAGTGGTGAGCTCTGGACGTCACCGTGGTTCCACCCAGCAGATGGAGGCACTGAGTCAGTGATCCGGACCGTGTGAGGCGTCTGAAGCTTTGACCTTTAGCTGGACGACAGAATAATGACGACTGCAAACGTCACTCGACATACAAGATAGTGGTAAATATACATTTAAATATTGAGCTCAGCTGGATTTGAAATCATTTTTAAAGGTGCACATTTTTAAAGTTTGCACATTACATTCAGTTTATGACTCATGCTAGAAACCAGAACATCTTTTAGTTGAGTCATTATTTTTTAATTCTGTAAATCCCATTTCATAGCAGATTACAAACCAAATTTAAAATGTCCATCAATTTGCAAC
>NW_007577731.1:2908888-2917802 GCF_000690725.1 Stegastes partitus | reverse complement strand
CTGGGAGCAGTGAGCGGCTGCACAACGAGGCTGCTCTGAAGGGGTGGTGGTCAAATGTCAAACAGGTATGGTTTTAGCTTTATATAGGCCCTGATTTGTACACTGAAGGCTCAACATAATCTACTGGCCAGATTATCTTCCTGTTTCATCAGTAATCCAGCCTTGTTCTTTTTCCTGCTTCATTTTCGATTCTCTGTTTGGACTCCTGCTTGTTGTCCTGATGCTGACTTCTTCACAACTTGCAGCCTATGAGCTTCTGCTTGCATTTTTTTTTTTTTTTTACCGTCATAAACTGTTTCTTTCTGCCTGGTATCACTCTTCATTTTGGATCCTCTTCCATTATACTAAAGACAACCATGACACTATGTAATATCTTTTTAATATTATAATGGGCCAAAGACAGATTTTTAGTAAAATTTTAACCTAAAACCCAAGATTAAGGGCTCCTGTTTGATATGCATATATATATATATTTTATTTCTCTTTAAGATTTGTATAGATCAAATAGCAAAGAGAAATTAAAATAAAAATGCATATCAAACAAGAGCTCGGGTCTTAAGAGGTTAAAGTAACAACATATAATTATATATTTTATGCTTTGGTGAGGCTGTTAAACACAACATGCACGAATCATCGTGCAGTGGGGAGTACAAAACAACACACAGTCTCTTCTCTATCACTGCATATTGGCATAATGAAGCTGGTTTATGACATTTAAGCTGTTGTACAAACATATAATGCTCTTATCCCAACACATGAAACACCTTTAAATAGAGTTTTGTGGAATATATATCTAATTACATCAAAAATCATTTTTTTAAGACATTTTTGCTACTTTGAATCAGCAGCAGTGGCCGAAGTTGAACGTTCACATGTGAATATTTTAGAAACTCAGTCATGTATAACCTGGATTATGTGTGACATATTGTATGAAACCACTAAAGCCTTTTCTGCCTGAGCCCTTGTGAGGTTTTCGCTTTGTGTGAGTAGCTCTACCTCTATATTGCCGTAGTCCTGTGATGCACAGGCGCCCAGGACCGCTGCTCCCACTAACACAGCCTCCATCTGGTCTGGCAGCACTACAGGCAACCCTGGGAACGAGACAGAACACAAGCAATGGGCTGATGCCTTCATGGGAGATTCATCAAAGTTCTACCTTGTCCTCTTTCCAGGGCTTCCTGGGAGGGAGGTCCAACGTGTCTGGATGAAGCTCGCCGTCCTCCCAGATCATAATCTTCATATATGTTAGCTTCATCATCGATTATCTGCAACGTGAACTTATTGTGTCTTTTCTGGACACACATCTAGTGCATGTCCGTCTCGTGTCTGTTATTCGTGTTGCTGTTAAAGGGGAGTTTGAGGGAGTTTTTTTCTTATCCAGTCATATGTTGGAGAGACAGTGAAGCTCCTTGAGGCTAACTTGTGATTCATCACGTTTGGCGTCATAAATAACATCCATAGAAAAACAAATGCTTTATCTTCCTACAGCTTTAATATCATCCATTACCGGCGTCTCCTACCTGTAGCGTTGGCGTGAATCTGCACAAACAGCGAGTTTTTGCTCAGCCCTCCGCACAGGAAGAGGGTTCTGATGTCATGTCCTGCTTCTTTCATGGCCTCCAGAATGTGGAGCGTACCGAGCTGAAACCGGAGCAGACGGCCCAGAGGAGGGAATCGGGTTACGAGAAAACAAACACAAGCTCCTTTTGTACTTAAAGGTAGCGGCATATCAGCGTGACACAGAGGAAGTCATTTGAAACAGAAACCACATCAGACTTACGGCGAGGGCTTGAATCGTGGCCAAATAGAGCAGAGCCAAGTCATCCAGGGTCTGGGACAGAGACAGTCCGATCACCTGCCAAACAGCGATGAGTCGATCATATCAAAATGCCTTGAGGGGGTGAATAATAACCACGATCGCCGATGAAGGGAAGGTGAAGGAAAAGCTGAGTCTGCTTCTGTCTCAAATCACCAGTGATTCAGTCAAAACAATAATCACCAGAACTCCTTCCTGCTTCCTGGATTTGCAGATGGAGTGTGGCAACAATAATTAGAAAACCGAACACAGAAATCAGTTCAACGACTTTAACTCTACTGATTAAATCCTTAACCGTGACGCTTTCACTCAAAGGTCCTTTCTTTCTTTCTTTCTGCAGTTGCTTCACGAGCTGCCGGCAAAACGTTGATCTGAAAAAAAAAGTGAAGCCACGAATCCAAATGAAATAAACTGTTATGTAGTTCGAATTAACCCCTGTGATGCCGCATGGAGTTGGTTTTATCAGTTCTGGTGTCACATTCAGTGAATATCTCAAAATATGTTCTTCAAATTTGGCATAAACATACATTTATATTTAAAGATGAACTGAGGTCCAAGGTTAAGACCACGGTGCCATCACAACATTCGGCAAAAAAACATTTTTCTGGACATAAATCAACACCATAACTGCTGGTGTGAAGATGTGTGTGAAGCATCCACCTTTGAGAATTCGTAGCTTCTTAGCAGCAACATCCATGTTGAAAGCATTGTATTGTATTTATTAGCCCAAATGTGACCACCTAGAAGGAGTCTGCCTCTGATTTTTGTTCCTCTCAACGAACTTCCACACTTGAAAATCTTCATTATACAGACATTTTGTATGAATGCGGACAAACCTCAGTTTGACTGGCTGGTGGAGTAAATCCACTGAGGTTTACTTTAACATTTTGGGAAATTGGTAGTAATCTTGTATTTGTGTTTCACATACAGAGCTGGAAGCAGAATTTAATGGGCTTAGCTCAGCTTTTGAAGTGGAGGTACGGGGGAATAAATGCAAAAAATACACCCAACCAGCAACTGTGAAGCTCACTGTACAAAATAAAAACCCAGCTATCTGTGGCACAGCTTGTCGAACCGTCTTCTTCTGCATTCAGTCTTTAAGTGAAGCTAGACTACTTGTGTCTCATGTCCAGCTCCAACAGTATAACATCTTCATCTACCTTAAACAGAAAGTGACTGAAAACATATAAAATAAAATAAATACACAACAAAGTCAACAAGCAGCTTCGGGGGAGTATGTAGCATCTGCATTTTTATACTTTAGTCAGTGAAATGATGAGACATAACCCCACTGGAATACTTCAGCCTGTCATTCATCCATCCCTGAATGTTAGTTGTAAAGACTGCCCTAACATTTTGATTAATAATCCTGTAAGTCGTGTCCGGCTCTCACCATGCCCTTCAAAGTGGGATCTGCCAGCGGCGACCTGTTTCCGTGGAAGTCCGGCCAAACGTGAAGACTGGATCCCAGCAGATCGACGGCAGACTGGGAGTCAGCCATGGAAGTCAGGTGGCTGTTCAGGTAGCTGTAGATGTTCTCGCCTGTAAAAGGCAATCTGGGGAGGCAGAAGGAAAATGTTCAGACATCAACAGAAATGATAAAGACCTCGTCCAATGGAGACGAGACAAGACATTGTGACTCATCATTGTAAGAAGAAGACAGCTTGTTAATGTTGCACCGATTCTTTAATTGTTAAGTAAATCAGTTAAATAACCCATTCTCCTAAAGAATAGCTGAGCTGTCGAGAATGCGCAGCATCACTGAGCTTCTAATCTTACTAAAGCTCACTTAACATAACTGAATGCCAGCTGATCCAGCCAGCTGATGAGCACGACAGCTGCTCTAAACCGTTTTTGGGAATCGCGGCACTAAATGCTTGAGCTGACCTCTGCCGGGCCTGTTCCTGGAGCTGGTCGTAGGCGGCGTGGCCTTTCACCACGTGGTCGATCTGAGGGAGGACAGAGCAATATATTAAAACTGAGAGGCACCACAGATGACAGAAGTGATGACATGAAGTCTTGTCAGGTTGCAACTGCTGATTAATAATGTATGACATATTTATACTGGCTCTAAGCTCACTTCCAAACAAATCTAAAAACATTCATTTCACAACAAGAAAATCACATTTGAGAAACCAGAACCCAGAAAATAACTGGGTTACACCCTCCATCTGCATGTAGGAACATTACATTTTGGATTTGCTGCACCAAAAGTTTTATTTTTATTAACTTAGATCTGTTGTCCTCATTTGTAGAAACTTTTTTGTACACATGGATATAAAAAAAACAAGACACTGGCTACCTCTGCCAAAACATTCCACATTTGATTGAGATAAAAGTGGAAAAGGAATACATTTTAATCAGTTTTTATAGTTGAATCTTTGTTAAGGTATGCCTAAGATTATTTGTAGCTTGAAATATACAAATTAGATAAGTTCAGAAAAAATGAATCTACTCACAAGCTCATGAGGACGTCATTTTTGTTCAAACACTACTTCCTGTTCCAAGATCATGCCTAGTTTTTATATTTATCAGAGCTCATTGATCAGAAGGACAGTTTAAAAATGCATACAAACCCAAAACTTAAGTCTGAGGAGGGTATAAACGATAACTTTGTTCAACGATCTATTTTCTGATGTTGATGAAAACCTGATGACTAAAGAAAACTGGAGCACAAAAGCCGTCATTGTCTTTTGAATCTTTTCCTAAAAAGACATTCAACAAAAAATTTGTCAGTAATTTTGATAAAAGTCAAATATTTACAGCACATGAGACAAATTGCTTTCAGACTTTTGCCCTCTGATGCACGTGAACACGAATTCTACGCCTCCATGTGCACTTGCATACAGTTCTTAGTTCATGAGAAGCATAACGTGGGTCTGTAAGATGCTGCAAAAGCGTTTGAAATGGACCGACCAGCCTTCCTGTAGCGCTCTGCCCGCCCTCGTTGAGCCACATGTCGGGCACCATGGCCGACAGGCAGGGTCCCCACACTCCTGGTACGAACAGAGGCTGCTCGCTGATCTGAGGCACACAAGGACGAAACATGAGATGTTTTACTGATAATAAATCTACAGAGATATGCACCACACTGAAGAGCTGCCAGAAGAATTTAAAGGAGCGGTATGTTTGTCTAATCCAATTTCCAGTGAATATCTTCTCACAGCCTGCTAACTGTCAGGTTGTTGTGTGTGTGTGTGTTGAAACAAAATCCAGCGTTAGTGCTGTAAATGGGAAGCAAAGTGACTCAGATCGATCCGCACAAACACGACTCCAACGTGTCCTAAGCATGTTTGAGCTTGTGCACAAGTCAGGGGAAACGGGAGGAGGACGGGAGATGAGAGGATGGTAAATCTGGTGTATACTGACGATTGAAATAAATTTCAGCGGCCTTTCTCCAAAATCGCCTTCACCTTTAATAGTTTTCAAAAGGAAGTGGAAACTGCTAGACTAACAGGATGTGGCAAAAAATGAGGTTTCCTGCTCATAGCTGCTCGTCTTAGCCTGCGTAGACAAGCTCAGGCAAAGGTGAAGTCTGCAATTCAGGAGAAAATTTAGCTGAATTTAGTTTGAAATTTAGCCAGTCGTTTCCCCGACTCCCTCCTTCTCCCTGTGCCGGGGCATGTTGGATGAGTGATGTGAGGATAGAGCCAAGCCACTTTCATCATTTAAGGAATCATTTTTTCAGCACACAGATTGTGAGGAGCTGTTCACTGAATTTGACAAAAAGTTTGTTGGATTAGAATCACATATTCTACCTTTAAGCCTATGTGCAATTAAAATTTTTAAAAGGAACTATGATGTAGAAGATTTAGCAGACCACCTTATACAGTGTAGAAACAGTTTACCCACGTATGAGGTGTGTCGGAAAAGTTCCAGGACTGGTGTCAACTACCAACTACGAGTTTTCCCCTTCAGACCATCAACCAGCACGTCTACAAAGAGATCCTGCAGCATTTGCTTCGTTCAGAGAAGAGGCCAGAGTTGTGGCAGGACCAGTGGTGGCTGTTTCACCATGACAACCTGCTCACAACGCCCTGAGCATCCCACAGTTCCTGGCTGAGAAGAACATCTCCATGCTGGAGCAACCTCCCTACTCACCCCACCTGCTCTGTGGGGTTGTTTCCTCTTCCCCAAGCTCAAGGGGTCATCAAGGGGACCCGTTTAGAAAACGTGGATGACATCAAGATGGCTGTGACGACGGAGCTGCGGAGGATCCTGGAAGAATCCTTCCAGGAGTGCAAGGTGGCGTGAGAGAAGGCTGGGGAAGTGTGTTAGACTCCAGGAGTGTAGTTTGTAGTTTGGATTTGAAATATGAGGAGTTCATTTGCAAAGACAGATAACTCCATCGTCACAAACCTTCAGAAAACCCACTTTTCCATCGTCTACCTGAGACGATATCAATCAAACTTAAGTTATCTCTATTTTTGTCATTGCTACTGAGTCAAATCCACTAAACTTCAGTTTGATTGATATTATCTCAAGCAAACAACAACAAAAAAGTCTGTTTCTGTAAATGAGCTCTTCATATATCTTTCATGACACCAGCCCTCAAACCTCATATTAGCATCAGACACGTATGTTTCACATCACCTCACAGCTGCTGAGTTTCACTTAAGAAACAGATGCTGTGCGTACAGGGTTAATCACAGGAAGTTTTATATGAGTCATGGAGTGAGAGTTTGAAAGAATCAGAAAGGTCACTCTGCATATTACACCACATCCATGTCGCCGCACAGAGTTTTTACTAAACATGCATTCTGCTGAGATGCACAACAGGAAAAGCTGCTGCTAATTTAGGGAAGTAAAAAGGTCACAAATCAGGTTAAATGCAGCTCACCGCCATGTGGCAAGTTGACGTTCCACAGATCATCGCCATGCGTGAGGTGATCGGCCGGTCCTCGCAGGGCAACTGAAAACCAGCCACATCGGCACCTATCACACCTGCAAACACACAAAAAAAGTTGTTTTTGTCATATTCAGCCACGATCAAGAGTTTATTTTCAATGTCATGATGAGGTTTTTCTTTTTTTTTGGTGCTCCCTGATAGAAAGTTGCTGTCAGGATCCCATCGGGGAATAATCAAGATGATTTACACATCAGAAGCTTTCAGCCCCGTTTGAAGTCGTTTTCTAACCTTCACAAGGAATTCAGCGGCGACACTAACTGTTGGGATAATGTTTGTGAAGCTGGTTCGAGTTTAAGGAGGGAGGTTGGTGTAGATGCGGAGGCCAGGGGCGTACATCACCGTGACACAGACGACAACTAATAGTGCAGAGTGTTTTAACCTCTGACTGACGCAACAATGTGTGATTGGCAGAGGTCACGGCGGCGGGTCGGAGGCCAGGGTTCAGGAGCAGTTTACCTCGCAGAGCAAAGCCAGATGGTTCGGATTTCTGAGCCACATAAAGGCCTCCTGCTGCTCTAAAGTCAAAAAAGTACTGGTAGATACAGTAAAGTCTGAGCTGATTTTCACCAGAAATATTAAAGCTGGATGTGTCCTGACAGGCAGCAGTGTGACACCCACAGGAGGTACCAGATCATACATCAGTCAAGTCTCATTGTGGATTTTTACTGCCACCCCTATCTCTCATGGCATTCCCTTCGTAAGCATTAAAGCTAAACTTGCGTGTCTTTTTTTAATTTAAAGATGCGGACAACACTTGATTTGTTTGTTTATTTCTTGGTCAAGGACAACAAACCCAATTAAAGCCGATGGACGGGTCCTCGCCGTACTCGCCGGGTCGTCCAGCAGCTTCATCCGAATGCATTTGGTGGAAATATAATAATAATAATAATAATAATAATAATAATAATAATAAACAGTTACAATAGGGTCCTTGCACTGGTGTACTCGGACCCTAAATATGAATATTAGATACTATTGACTGCAAATCCAGAGATAACATTAAAGAAATGAAATATTGTACACTTTCATGCATTCTCAAAGTTAACATTTTTGCTGTATGTTTCATACATTTCTTCCCGTCTAGATTCAGTGTGGGATTTGCACAAGATGGTTTCACAGCCCTTGCCTTGGAATGACAGCAGCACAAATACCAAACACAGACACCCCTGGGTATTGTATGTTGTGCAGCAGCCATAGTTGAAGAGGCTGTAAGTGAGGAAGGCTGTTGTTTGCCATGTAAAGTTATATTAATACTTTTTTTTTTTTTTTAGTGTGTGTGTTTGTGTTTGAAGTGTAATGATTCAACCTGACTTTGATGGCACTTCTCTTGATGTATGTGATGCTGTATTTTATACACTGCACAGTAAAAACATCATAGGTCCACAGTGAACCAGTTTGACCAAATACATGATACTATATAGTAATTAAACTTCCTCATCACACATAGAACTGGACACCAATGAACCTATTCAGACTGCCACCACCAACAAATGTGAGAAAATAAAAATTGGACACCATAATTGAAACCAGAATGCTTAAATTAATTAAATAGCTTTTTTTCTGTCAAATTAACAGGTGTAACATGATCAGCAGAACCTCTATTGCAGCTGGACAGAGTTTCATTGGTGTACAGTGAAGTTATTGAAATTAATATTAATAAAAATTCATTAAAAAAATAGGAAAACATTTATTTTTTGTGAAACCAAATGTTATAATGTGATCAGTAGGAGAGACGTGACGGCTGTAGTGACTTTGGTGACACTGCAGTGAACACTAGTGACGTTATTAGATATTTTTGCAGTGTGTGTCTTCGCTGTAGCAGCAGTGTTGCAATTTGCAGACGGTCCCTGCACGATGGTCGCACAGCCGGTTGCACATAGACACCAACGTTATTTCTGCTGCACGAAAAACAGCTGCTTCTGATAAAAAAAAACGATCGTGTAGTTTATTGTCCACCTCACACTGATGGTAAAGAGGCAGATTTTGTGTGTGTTGACGACGTTTCGTTAAAGAGTTGTTGGTGCCGGTGTGTTGACGCTGCAGTGTGTACAAACGGGGAACGATCTCACGCGCACACAAAAACTTTCTAGTGCTCACGCGATAGTTTACAATGACTGATAAAAGTCAACCTCAACGCAAAGTGAGATTTGCCTCCTCCCTCAAACTCCAGAACGTCACCCATATGGGTT
>NW_007577731.1:2896815-2907544 GCF_000690725.1 Stegastes partitus | reverse complement strand
AGTTACTGCAACAGACGTGGGACACAATTGCTGGTAGACAATTGTTAATTGTGTAGGTTGAAATATTTATTTTGTCACTCTGAATGCAGCTGCTTATCTCTAACGTGACACCTGCACATGAGAGCTTTTAAAATTTAAACTTTATTCTTCTAAATATGATATTCTAAAGAGCACTGACAGCATTGACACTGTTGCACAATAGACAATATGTGGAAATCATTTTGGTTTGAAATTTATCTTGTTCTCTTTGATAAACGAAATGAACCATCATTTCAAAATTTACACCTGTGTATCAAAAAATATTCCACTATAATGGACAGACTGATGGATCGAGCCATCTGCTCGGTCAGAAATGTTCACAGGCGTATTTATTCTCCCTCACTTTCGTATTCTGACCGTCCAGAAGCTCTGGAAAAGTACGGCCAACATTATTTTCATTGACTATTCATCTGCTGAATATTATTTCAATTAACTGATTAGTTGTCTGGTCTATAAAAAGTCAGAATATGGGGAAAAATGTAAATAAATATTTCCCAAAACCCAAGATGACTTCCTGAAGTCTGCTGCTTTGTACATAACAGAAAGACATTCAGTTTACTGTCATAGAGGAGTAAAGAAACCAGAAAATATTCAAATTTAAGAAGCTGGAATTAGAGAATTTTGACCTTCAAAAAGGACTCAAACCAATTAACTGATTATTTAAGTAGCTGCAAATGAATTTAACAGCTGACCAGTAATAGATTCATTGATTTCAGATGTTATTTAACAAGTGAAGGCAGCTCGATGATGACGAGAGAAGACTTTTGTCTCCCAGTGACTGTGTAATACCTAAACCTCCAGCATGAGCGTCGATGAGAGAAGCACCAACTGCAGTTCCCGGGTCCAAACCCAAATCTGCTGCTGCCTCCGGGGTGAGTCCGTCTCCCAGCGGGCTTCCAGGAGAACACGACACACAGCCTGGATGACGGAAAGGCCACAGTTCAAAAATATATATATTAAAAGATGATTTGTGAAAATAAGTTTTTTGATTCTCTGACCTATTTTGGAAAAGTGATTTTCCAGAAGGTCCTCCAGTCCAATGCCCGTCCAAAAGCTGGCATCCCATCCTTCTGGAGGGCAGTACGTCCACTTACACACCAGAGTACATAAAGACCTGCAGAACATGGGAGAATAGGACCGGGACGTGATATTTCATGAAAACAAACACGCTTTTGAGTATCTTTTGAGCAGCACGGACTAGTTCGTTGTCAAGGTCACAGTATCAAAAACACTTTGTCCACGATAAAGGGCACGTTATCTAGAATCACACTGCTACAGAAGGACGTTCTTTATTTTAAACAGCTATTAGATTTAAGGGCAATATTTCTCCATGACAGCACAATAGCAGGAGGAATGTACACAGCTGCCCAGAAAGCTGGAATCATTTTTTTTTTATTTTATTTTTTTACCTCTTCTCACATTTATTCTTAATAGATAAAGTGTATATCTTCTCAAAACTTTATTGATATCACAATATACAAATAACACATATCACAGTAAAAATTAAACCACAATTAACTTGTGTATTCAAGCTTAACAATTTTCAACAATTTCCCTGAGGTTCTACCAAAGGGATCAATAAAGTTCTATCTATCTACCTATCTTAAACAGGGGGAGGACACATCTCCTGGACCAGTGGTGGACGATTTTAAACCTAAATGTGACAAAAACTAAGGACAAGTGCACAAATTTTAGAAGGAATTCAAACCCACCACTTTTAGCTGTAATTAAGGTGGAGACTGTGGAGCGTGTCAAAACCTTCAACTACCTTGGAGTGGTTGTCTTTTAATGAAAACACAGACATCGTTTACAAAAAAATCACAGCAGCAACTGCACTTCCTCCGTGTTCAGCAAACTAATGTCAATGTTTTATCACTCCATGGTTGCATCTGTCCTGACCTTTGCCATCATCTCCTGGTTTAGCAAAAAAAAAAAAGGTTAGGACGCATTGTTAAAGTTTCCAGTAATATCATTGGTGTTACACTGCCTGATCTGCCTACAATCTTTTATAGGAGGGTACACTCTAGGGCTCGGGATATCACTCAGTGCCCTGATCATCCCCTCTATGCTGGGTTTGAGCTCCTACCCTCTGGCAGGAGACGTAGACTGCCAAAGGCTCGATCCAACAACAAGCCATTGCTGTACTGAATTCAAATTTTGGAGGATGACAGTTGTTTTTGCATTTGTTTTCTCTGCTGTTGCGTGCTGTCCATTTCAGTGTGGTGTCCCCATGTGATCGACTGTGATTTTGTGTTTTTGTGCATCTTGCCTGCCTGCAGGGCAAATTTCCCTCAGGGGACAACAAAGTTAAATTAAGTTAACCTAAATCTTTAGTTAAGTTAAGTTAAGTTAAGTTAAGTTAAGTTAAGGCTATTGAACAATAGGACTAAGGGTTTTGTTCCAACTTTTCAACCTTGGTCAATTCAGCAAGAAACACATATTCGAGGGGACTTCATGCATAAGAATGTCCAATCTTACTCTTTCAAATGTCACTAATATTGAGTCTGGCCACCCCTGACACAGATCAATGTGTTAAGACATCGTGGCAAACTGTCCACAAGCTGGTTGATGGTGTCAATGGACAGGACGTCCCACTGTTCAGTCAGATCCTGAAGTCAGAATTGGTTTCACCTGGTAGCTGGGACTCAGTATGTAATCACTAAACCTGATCAAGAGTTATTACTGATGTGTTTGAATAGAAATAAAAAGAGGAATGTGTCTCAAAACAAAACTTATTCCAACTTCATGGGCAATGGTGTATTAACATCAGCAAGATTTTGCAGGTAACCGTCAGTGATGCACACAACATCTTCATATTACACATGTACAAGACCTGACTCACAGATAAGGATTTAAATTAACCACCACGGTCCCAACACGGCTTACCTCGTCAAAGAGCCCGTTGCCTTCCAAGACAAGAAATCTGGCAGATCAAAAAAGTGAGCGGCTTTGTTCCAACAGCGTTCCTTCAGATTCTGGAGAGAAACGTGTGGAAATAAACACCTGATCAATGAGCTGCACATACACAAGCACTTAACCCATCAGCTACCACCCGAGAAAAAAGGCAGATTGAAAAACAAATAAACAGCACCGAGTACACACTGACCAGCCGGGAACAAACAGCGACGATAAAAAGATCGGATCGTGGGGTGGCGACCTCGCTCACCTCTCACCTCTTTGAGCCACAGCAGCTTTGGGGGTTGCATCTCTGGTGACATGACCCCTCCCACCCGGCTCAGGACCCGGTGGCCGGTGTTTGTTATGCGAGCGGCCTGTTCTGCAGCGCGATGGTCCATCCACATCACCACGTTCCTTTGGGCGTCACCTGGGAAAGACAGGAGAGGAAGTTAGAAGATCTGGTAGCAAGAGATGTTTTAATTAGTCTATCAGGTGATGATACAAAACACTGTCGTCATGTCATCTGGGCAGAAAATATTTCCGTATCTGGGCCCTGGTGTTTGAGTCCTTCTTGTGTAATTAGAAAAAACATGAATCACTACCAGCTCCAGGCCTCTGCTCTGCAGCTGCCCTGACCTTTGACCTCACTGTGGAGGAGGGGAATGCACCTTAAAGGATCAATAAAGTATTACATTACACTACACAGGAGCAGTTTGTCCAAATAAATCTCAACAACTGGAGGATTTCTAACCAATATGTTAAAGAAAAAAAAAAAAAAAACACCCCAGAAGTCATAATGAATTCTACCCCCAATGTGTACTTAAGTGTACCTACATAATACGTTCATAGTATTCAGGTCAGAGCCACAGAAGGCTGAGAATGCATCGGAGTTAATCACCCACCATCCTGGCTGACTGGCACAGGCTGGAAGCTTTGGTCCAAAACCACGAGAGAGCAGGTGGCATCAAAGCCGATCCCCCGGACCTGGCTCCTCTTCACACCGTCAGTAACTTTCTGCAACAAATACACAGTACAGTCTAAAAAAAAAAAAAAATCACACTATTCAGTGCTCACACATTGTAAGCAATGTCTGTGGAGTGACTGCATGAATCCATCAGTTCAACATACAGGGTGTTTTACATGAGCCCTGTGATTCCCAGCCAGGAAGTCAGGTGGTGCATGGAGAAGTAGCTAAGGGTTGGCCAAAAGTAGTGAATCAATCTTTACCTGCAAATAATGCATATTTGAAATAACTAGTTAGAAGTCGGGCTGCAAGGTGGCTCGGTGGTTAGTACCGTTGCCTCACAGCAAGAAGGTCACCGGATCTTTCTGCGTGCAGTCTCCATGTTCTCCCCGTGCAGCGTGGGTTCTCTCCGGGTTCTCCGGCTTCCTCCCACAGTCCAGAAACATGTTGAGGTTAATTGGCGATTCTAAATTGTCTGTAAGTGTGAATGTGAGTGTGCTTGGTTGTCTGTCTCTAAGTGTAGCCCTGTGATAGACTGGTTACCTGTCCAGGTGAACCTGCCTTCACCCTGAGTCAGCTGGGATAGACTCCAGCCCCCCACGACCCCAGTGAGGATTAAGCGGTGTATAGAGAATGAATGGGTGGATGGTTAAAAGTAATGGAGATTTGTTCAAATGTTAACTAAATAGATATCCAGCTACAACACATGCCAAATAGCATATTAGCTAAAAGTGAAGGAAAACAGATGAAATCCTGATTAAAAATAATGAATAAAGATTTAAGAAAAGTTAAAATACCAGCTAAACATAATAAATAAAAAATTAAAATAATGAGCTAAAATGAATGAAAAACTGTTATGATAGTAGTAATCAGAAATTAAGTGGTCAACTAATTCAATAATTAGATAAAAGCCATAATGAAAATACTAAAAAACAACGAGTCAACAGTTGAAATTTCTAACTAATACTTGAGACTATGTTAAATAAACATAGAAGCTTAACGCTGTGATCACTAACACACACGAGTAAAAACTAAAATAATTATCACACCGAGTACACCTCTGACTTCATTCAGTCTAATTGAACTTGGTCATAAAACGACCTGTGGACACCAGAACTTTGGACCTGTGTGCTGCGTCTGTCTCCTTGTTGGCATCATGGCTCAACACGGAAAAGAAGTGCCGGACAAAAAAAATCTAAATCAGTCGAAACACAGTTACAGCAGGAATCAGGAGGCGTGGAATGAGCTACAATACCACTAATCAGAGCTGCAGTGGTCGTCCTGCTGAAATAACACCATGGACAGTGTGCCACCTGCTTAGTGAAGCTCTGAAAACCAGGCGAGTGGTTGAGACTTGACATAAAGGTTATCAATGGAAATCTCTGTGACGGTTTGGTGAGTGCAAAGGTCATAATGTCAGATTCTGTGGACAACATCCAAGGAATGCTTGCTCTTTGGAACAAAACTGCAACTTGAAATTTGCAAACAAGCATGTAAAGGAACCTGATAAACACTTTGGTCAGATGAGATCAAAACAGATTTGTTTGGCTCAGATGGGGTCCGGCGTGTTCGGCACGACTCTGGCCAGGGCCGCAGCAATGAAGGCATGATCCTGACAGTGAAGCACGGAGGTGGGAGTGTCATGAAACTTAGACTGACTTTATTAACCCCAGAGGGAAAGTCTGTTGTTACAGCAGCAATACTCAACAAAGAGGTAAACAAGCAAAAAGACAGCACAGAACATTAGGGGATAAAATGAAGGTTAAGCAAAGTAAAATAAGACAAAAACAAAACAAAAACATGGAAAATATAATATAGAAAAAGTAAAATTTACAAGAATATATAAGAGATAACAGAAATGTGCAACAGGGCGTCATGAGCACAAACAGGGAGACAACATTTATAGAAGACCCCGTAAATGAGTGAGCTCAGAACGCTGAACTGCTGATCCAGATACGAAAAAACTTCTTTATTTAATTGCTTTTAGTTATTGGATCCTGAAGAAACACTCTCTCATCTTGTTTGTACTGCTGTGTATGTACAGCAACATGACAACAAACTCGATTTGATTTTGAATAAATGCCTGTGGATGAACCAAAATACTGGCTGACAAGTTGACTCCCAATCTGCAGAAGCTTGGCAGAAGAGGAATATTCAAGTAAGAATAAAGAACTATGACCTGGTCCAGTGTGTCATCTGACCTGAATCCCACAGGACAACTTTGTTTTTTTAAAGAGATAGGTAGAGAAACACAATCTTTCCAACAAACAACCATCCACCCATCCATTATCTATACACCGCTAAATCCTCACTAGGGTCACAGGGGGCCGGAGAACCCGGAGAGAACCCACGCTGCACGGGGAGAACATGGAGACTCCACACAGAAAGATCTCAGGCGTCCTAACCGGAGGTCTTCTAGCTGCGAGGAGACGGTGCAGGCCTCTCCAGCAAACATCAGCTTCATAAACTATTCAGTAATGTGTGTAAGTTCAGTGTCTTCTGTGCCACGGAGGATTGATTCTGTCATCAAAAATAAAGTTGGACATCGAGGTATTAAAAATAATATCACTAATGACTGACTTCTGTGGTTCTCAGGTCCTACTTTGGGGCCTGTAGTTTCATTATAGAGAATATAAAGTGTTTATTTTCAATCTTGGGTAGGAGTAAATACCCTACTGCAATATCATAAGGTGGCACAGTGTTGAATGATTCTCTCCTCGGTTGTAAGTCATGAACAGTCATCTAGAACAGTCTGATGTTTGAAATAATGATTAACCCACTTATGGGAGCTGACCAAGGCACCCTGAGGCCATCCTACCTTGACCACCGTGCAGCATTTGTCCCAGATCTCGGCGGAGGACTGGACATAGTGGTCGGCCTGGGGCTCCCAGATGCTGATGGGCTCCTCCGCGGTGCTCCTGAGCCGGCCGTCCCTGGTGACCAGCGCGGCTCGGACGCTGGCGGTGCCCACATCCACCCCGACGTAGAAGCGCTCTGCTGCCATGAGCTGCACGGAGAGGAGCCGCGGGTTGATTACTAACCAGGCTGTCGACAGTCAGCAGGTTAAACAGGTGCAACACAAGCTCGTAATATCAGAAAAGATCAGCCTCGGTTCAGCAAGCATGTATCTGCAGAAGATAGCAGCGCACCGCCGGGCACCGTTGCGCCACTGATTTGCGCTAAATAACATTTGAAATAGACGCTATCAAACAAAACAGCATCAATGCATTAACTAGAACAACATCTCCGAACTCACCCAGTTATCAAATACTTATTTCAGGGGCAGAAAACATTTAGGTTTGTAAGTTTCTCACCAGCGGTACTTTGAGAGAGTTGGAGACGGTGGTTGGGACGGAACGCAGAAGCGGCCAAAAAGGATCCAGTCGCTTTTTTTTTTTTTTTTTTTTCTGCCAAGGCCGATGTAAGGTAGTGTTTGAGCAGCAGGAATCTGTGGAATTATCGTTTTCTATTCTGTTGTCTTTTCGAAATCCTTGTAGCATGTAGAGTAGAAGAAATATGGGGAATAAAATAATCTAAATACACTGGTTATAACTACAGTAACTGGATTTTTTATTTTATTTTTTTTAATCAAGCATTTTGACCAAATAACTAGGATGACATGCACTGTAAAAAAAACAACAACAACAACAACAACAACAAAAGTCATAAAAAAAACCATTAAAAATTGTTTTTTAAAAAAAAAGTGGAATACATAAATAAATAAAACATAAAATAAAATAAACAAAAAGTAAAAAATAAAAAAGTAAATCTGGAAGAAATTAAAAAATTTCTTTAAAAGATTTTTTTTAAACTGTTGTTCTTCAAACAGTTCACTGTTATTTTAGAAATTGTAACTTTTTTTTTGGCTAAACAACAGATAAGCAGCGAAATCACTGGGGAAAAGGCATCAATTCATGTATTTAAAAAAAAAAAAAAACATGCACAATAAAAAAAAAAAAAACAGGCCTAAACTGCAAATTATGTTCACATCAAAAATCTGTATTTTTACAAATATTAATGATTCTTTTACAATAAGTGTCTATAAAATGGCAATGTGTGTTGCTGTAGGTAAATCAGCTAAAACATGTCTTAATTATTTCACAAACATCTGCCATTATTTTCAGTGTTTTCACTTTTTTCCCCCACTTTTTTAACCATATAGTATTAAACAATTTTTTTTTGACATATTTTTGGTCCACTTGATGCTAGATTTTCACTTTTTTTTTAAATTTATTTATTTATGGTATTTTTTTATTTTGTTTTACACATATGAGTTTTGTTTTATTTTATTTTATTTTATTTTATTTTATTTTTACAGCATGAGTTACATACAATAAAACTGTAATTTTGGAACAGGTTGCCATTTGTAAAAGAATACAGAATTATTGATGTGGACATTGTTTTATAGTTCTAGCCTATTTTTTAGCGTTAACTTGTATGTTAATGCTTTGGTTTTTTTTCTGTGATTTTACTAGGTATTATCCGTATTTAACAAAACAGGGAAAATCTTCAAAATAACAGTAAATTGTTAAAGAAATTTCCAGTCAAACACTATTTTTTAGAGCATGTGTGGTCTGACCAGCATGTTTTTCTGCATGATGAATTTCTAATTAGTACTCATTATTACTAATGAAGGGCCCTCGTCAGTTCACTTGAATTTATCATTTAGGCTGCATATTCACAAGCAAATCTGCATTTAATTAATTTGCAAAACTAGTCTCTGTTGGAAAGAGCAGACCGGCTGACCTGCCATTAAAAACATGTTAAGAACTGATTTGGAAAACTTTCTACTCAGGCCCACCTTGTCTTTATATTGTTTTCTTTACTTAGAGGAGATAAACAGCTGTCCAAAGGAAGCGGCGCTGACTGTGATCAGCGTGTTTGGACCAGGAATGATCAGCAGAGACGGGGAACAGAGAAAAATCAAGCAGCAGGACAGGAAGAAACAGATGGTCTTCAACAAACACTGCGTGGACAGTGTTTGAAATCTCATCTGTCTCTCTCACTGCTCTCAGTGCCTCAGTATGTGTGTGTCCTGAAGGGATTCATAACTTTTCCCCGTTGATACGTCAACACATGCACATAGAGCCTTTTCCCCGTGTTTTGCTCTCATGAAGGGGTGGAGGGGTGTTTCCATGGACCCTGCACTGTCCCACCTCTGTACAACAAAAGCAGGGCCTGTTGGGAGGCAGGCAGGACCAGCTCCTGATTAGAAACCTGCATGCAGTGGAAACAGCTGGCCCAGGCAGGGAAGAGGAAAGCAATGTTATCTAAAGGCGACCCCGTCGGGTCAGCACAGGGGAAAAGCTGACAGAGAAACAGGAAGCGCAGCCGGGGCACGGTGGTAGTTTGATAGGAAAATACTCCTCGGTGGGTCTTTACACAGGTGTACAGACAGAGAGGGCCTCCGAAAGTTATTGTCAAGGAGGAAAAAAAGAAAAAGAAAGAAAGAAAGAAAGGGCCTTGCTTGCCATCACTGTGGTATTACAGAAGTTTGTAAAGCATTCCAGCGCTGGCTTTCTACTTCAGGGTGTCAAATACTTCCAAATGGGTGTTGCACGGCGGCCGTGTTGTGAAGACAACATGTCATCTCGAGAGTGTTGACCTCAGGCAGCTCTGGTTATCCCGGGCTGTCTGGGGCTGTTAACTTATTTATAGTTGGCTTGAGGAGAACATGTTGAATAATACAATGGAGGAGCCAGACAGACTGGACTGCAGCTGCACAGAGGCTTCAGTCAGTATAGTGCAGCTTCACATTTACCTTAAGTGAGCACAGAACGTTTGTATGAATTAACATACACCCATATATGTCCTGAGCAGGAGGATTATCGTGGAAATCGAGCGCTTATGCAAGCTGAAAATGGCGAAATGACTCATGAATGGAGTAGACGTACTAAAGATAAAATCTAGGTTATGATACTTGTACTTTGATAACACTGAAGGCAATGATAACCGTGTTAATGCATCCTGTGCAAAAATTCCCAGTATGCATTTAAAAAAGAGACGCAAATGATAAATGATGGTGCAGCTTGTGAATAAAAGTGCACAGTATAGGTTACTATAACACTATGTGTAACTAATAAAAAGGACTACTTAAAAAAGGTGCATGTTACAGTTCATTTTCATGTCATGCCAAACACTTATGCCAGTCAAGATGGGACAAAAATGTTCATTAAAGAACAAGAAAAATGGTCTTAATAAAATAATTTGTAGGTCAACAGTTAATCAGTTGTATCGTACTATATGAGAACGCTAAAAGGGAAAAGGAGTAATATCAGTTTGACAGTTCATAAAGGTGCATCAGCGTCCATACAACAAACTACAGATGGGTGACAAATTAAAGGAAAAACCAACATGAAGTATTTTGGTAAGGTATTGAGCCACCACACGCCCCCAGGACAGCGTCGTTGCTCCTTGGCATTGACTCTCTAATGTCTACAGGAGGGATTGAACACCATTCTTCCACGAGATATTCCCTCATTTGTTGTTCTGATGACCTCTTACAGATGTTTAATCAGATCTGGTGACTGTAAAGACCATAACATAGGATTTACATGACTTTCATCCAACCATTCAGTGCTCTACTGATGGTAGCACCTTTATCCTGGAAGAGACCACTCTCATCGGCATAGAAATGTTCCATGAAACATAAAGGGGGTCATTCAGAGCAATTTGTATTGATTTGCAGAGATTCTTCCCTCCAAGAGGACAAACTATGACAGAAAAACAGCACAACAGAGCCACCAGGTCTCCTCCCTATAGGGCTCAAAAGGTTTTTCCTTTAGCCATTTGCATCGTATTTAAATAACTATAGATGTTTTTATGTTT
>NW_007577731.1:2859138-2896717 GCF_000690725.1 Stegastes partitus | reverse complement strand
CAGTAAATGTGCAAAATATATAACTTTACATTATAATTATAGACTATATTATGAATTTTTTTTAATGTTTAGTGTTAATTTAGTAAAATGAAACACAGACCAATAAAATTTTCATTTGTTTAAAAAATCATAAAACCCTTGAGAATCTGGCAGCAACGATGTGAGAAGAAAACACAGTGAAATACAGAATAATACTGTAAAATTAAAAAACTATAAAAGTCGCGTGTGCCACAGTATGTAGCTGTTATCTAACAGTTAGGGATTTTTTCTACTAAGGCAACTGTTAGATTTTTTTTAAATGTAAAAAAAAAAAAAAATTTACATATAGAACATTGAAAAGACCATAAAGTGAGTGTTAATTTAAATATTATTTGTTTTCCCTTTAGAAATATTAACTTTGACAGGCATATATTGAATAATTCTGCAAATAACATAATTATACTGGTAATTAAAAGACGCCAACATTCAAATTGTGTAGTTTAAATGTATGTTTGTAGTCCAACAATTATATCTATTTTAATACCTACATGTTTGTACCTAACACGTTGCTTTGGGGTTTTGTGTCCTCCTCTCACTGCAATAGCTCCAAAAGAAAACCTACCACCTGTACAGCAGTGAGGACACATTTTGTACGTGTGTTTTTACAACAGAAGATCTTTTGCTGCGGGTCAGGCTCATGTTCTTTTCTTTATCTTTATTTCACCATCCAACCGGCTCGTACTTCCTGAACTGTTGCGTTTATTTCATCCTAATCAGATCTGGGCCATATAAGCTCTGATGTTATCATCATATCTGCTTTTTTGACAATAAATCTTGCTTTAGAGTTGCAGTTAATGGTCTGTGGAACTTTTTTTTTTTATCATTATTTTATTTTAAATGTTCAGGCATTATATTCCTGATGAGAAATATTAAAAGAATCGCAGGCAATCAGTGCTGAACTCCTCCGAGCAGCAGCTCTCACTCTGGGATGGCAGCAAGTAATTGAGCGGGTAACTAAATATTCAAAAACACTACGTAATCCCAGAGTACATTGCTCCACTGTCTGCATTACCTAATCCCATAAGCCATCGCGGGGGGCGGGGATATGGCTAGTTGTCAGAGCAACCTGCATGTCATTAGACAAACCCCGCCCACCAAATCATGTCCAGCCAATCGGAGGCCGTAGAAATGACATCATTGTTATTTTCAGTCGAGCTGCAGCTTAGAGGTGGATAAAGTTCGTCTCCACGTTGGAAGTGATAGAAAGTATAAGCCGTATTCAGGCACCGTTTCTAGTTTTTGGGAGGGAGGATAAATCAAAGAGGACGCTGGAGGTGTGAAAACACGGAGGCTCGGCGGCGGAAGAAGCAGATTTCTGTTGTGGATGACCGCACGGCGCACAAAAGAAAAGTTTTCTCAGGACACAAAGTTGTCAAGTGAGTTGAACTTCAACAATAGACAGACTCTAGCGCAGGACAGTTGGGAGACTGTCACGGGACACATGTAAACAGCCGACCAGGGGCTCTGTTTTTTATTAGAGGAGAAAGAAACCCTCCCTCGGGGCGATCAAAACTTTATGTCCAGAAAAATGGAAGCGACTTTCTACGACGAAGCCGTGAACGCCTCCAACTCTCAGCATGACGGGACGGCGGTGTACGGCTTCAACCCCAAGACCCTCAAACAAACAATGACTCTCAACCTGAACGACCCGAAAAACTTCAAACCCCAGCTGGGCGCCAAGGCCCTGGACATCCTGACGTCCCCCGATGTCGGGTTACTGAAGCTGGCCTCGCCGGAACTGGAGCGCTTGATCATCCAGTCCTGCAACGGGCTCACGACTCCCACCCCGACCCAGTTCGTCTGTCCCAAGAACATCACAGACGAGCAGGAGGGCTTCGCCGAGGGGTTTGTGAGGGCTCTGGCTGAGCTCCACTACCAGCAGCAGATACCCGCCGCGCACCCTGACGCACAGACCGGCGCGTCCGGGGGCGGTGGCGGTGGCGGCGGCAGCAGCAGCAGCAGCAGCATGGCACCCGGCTCCGCTGCGTCTGAGAGCGGCGGGATTCCCTACAGCTGCACGGTGCGCACGGAGCCGCCGGAGTACACAAACTTGAGCACTTTCAGCCGGGCCGCGGGCTCTGCACCTGCCAGCGAGAGGCACCCGAGTTACCCAGCCGCCCCGCAGCCGTCCCACAACCACATGGACCACCAGCTGGCGGCCGCGCAGCACTCGCGGCTACACGCGCTCAAGGAGGAGCCGCAGACGGTGCCGGAGATGACCGGGGACACCCCGCCGCTCTCCCCCATCGACATGGAGACCCAGGAGCGCATCAAAGCGGAGAGGAAGCGCATGAGGAACAGGGTGGCCGCGTCCAAATGCCGGAAAAGGAAGCTGGAGAGAATCTCCCGGCTGGAGGATCGGGTCAAAAACCTGAAGAGCCAAAACACGGAGTTGGTTTCCTCTGCCAACGTCCTCCGGGACGAGCTGGCTCTGCTCAAGCAAAAGGTCATGGACCACGTTAACAGCGGCTGCCAGCTCATTTTGACGCAGCAGCTCCAAGCTTACTAGACTGCCAAGGGGGGGATAAAAAGAGACATTGCTTGGGGACCAAATGCAGCTTCAAGTGGCCTGTTAAAGCCTTTCAGGGAAATCCCTGCGTCTCAGTGCATGTTTCTCACCAAATGATCCGCTCAGACTGAATCCACGCGGATGGTGACTGACGAAACGTTTGTAATTGGTCAGTATGGTGAATTATTTCAAAGCAGAAACTTATTGCACAGCTCAGAGGGAACCTAAATCTGCCTCTGATGTGGCTTGTTACATTTTTCTGGCTCTTTTTTTAAAATCGTTTATTTCCAGTCAGACCTAGAAAACCAGTCAAAGCAGAGAGTTATGGAAAGAGTCCATACCTTGTCTCTTGATTGTGGCCCATCCTGCATCCTGACAGACTGAGCGTCAGGTATTGTGGGATCAAACTGCAAATAGACACACACACACACAAAAACAATGTGAACCAGGCTTTGCCCTGCAAATCTCCCACTATGTCCAGTAGCAATGTATGCATATAGACTTGAGTCAAGCACTGAGCATCCCATGCACCGGCTACTATATGTACAGAGTAACACTAACAACAACAACAAAAAAAAGTTTCACACCTTTACGCAAGGACTCTTTATAGGTGTGTGTAGCGTTTACTGACAAAAAAAAGGAAACTGCCTTACTTTCTTAACACTTATGTTCATACAATTTTGTGATATAGGTGTAACTCATGATAGACCTGAAATAACACTTTGTAATAATATTTGTACGCAGTATTTTGAGCACTTATCTGTAAATATGACAAAAATAAAAAAAGATGTTGGACACGCGTCATGTGTGTTTGTGCCTAATTAATAATGCATCATCAGCGGCGGAAGGCTTTACAAAAAGAAGAAAGGAAAAAGAAGAGAGAGAGCTCGAGTGTGTTGTGAGAAGTGTTTGTTGTTGGAGGAACTGGGGCGGACGGGAGATTGAGTCACCAGCGCGCTGCGAGGTGCTCGTCATGGTTGGCGAGTCCTAGGCGGACGCTGATTGGACGGAGAGGCGTCGGAAGTGAGCCGCAGGCAGCCAAATATGGCAAAAGGTCCCGAGTGCGCACTGGGACGGGTGCGTGTACGTGTGCGCGCCTGTGAATCACCGTCCGTCCTCCCACTACAGCTGGTGACTCCTGCAAGAAAACCTACGAAGCAAAGGCAGATCTGGGAGGAACCGCAGTGAATAATTACAGTTTGTTAGGAAAAAAAAGATGCTCTCTCTTTTTTTTTGTAAATTTATTTTCTACTCTTTGTAATATAAATAAGAAACACTGTGTAGAAAAAACGTAGAAATGCATTTTACATTTAACCTGAATTCATGGGTAAGGGTTTAAACAAACAAAAAAAAAAGCCAAAAATAAATCAGCTGTACAGACACTGTGGACCACCAACACGGACATCAGAAACCAGTAAATGTTTTAGGAACAATTATGAGATCATTTTAACATATGTTTAGCAGGAAGGCAGCTGTCCGGCAGACTTTAAACATCCCACACGCCCCACTGTAAACCCACACAGGTGATTTCACTCACTGCTGATGGTGCTCCTGTCTGGACTGTACAGCGCTCAGAGTTTGACTGACATGCACCTGTTAAGGCAGAACAGTGACTTAAAGCGAGCAAAACTATGAACGCAGCATGTCATATTTTATGAATGTCTATCCATACAACTTGTCCCAACACATGGCAGCTCTACAACAGAACAGACGACATGAAACAACCAAGTACGGTTATATTAATAATGACCAGAAACCACAAGTCAGTAATGAGTCACACACGATAGGCAACATGTTGTCGAACGCTTCCATCCAGAGCATCACGTGGCAGATTTTCTGCTGTGATTTAAAGGCAGGAGACACCTGGACAGGTCACCAGTCTATCACAGGGCTACACTTAGAGACAACCAAGCACACTCACATTCACACCTACGGACAATTTAGAATCACCAATTAACCTCAGCATGTTTCTGGACTGTGGGAGGAAGTCGGAGAACCCGGAGAGTACCCACGCTGCACGGGGAGAACATGGAGACTCCACGCAGAAAGATCCCAGGTGTCCTCACCAGGACACAAACCGGCGACCCTCTAGCAGCGAGGCAACGGTGCTAACCACCTTCCACCTCGTAGCCCCTGATTTAAATGTTTGCACATGTATTTATGAGCTGGGTACGTAGAGGAGGGACGGGCATATCCAAAAGTTTCCAACAGTCTTAACTTGCAAAAATATATCAGCAAATGTTTCTGTGCTCAACCTTCATTAGGCAGTTAAATTTCATAAAGGTATACCCCCGAAACGTCACCAATCAACGTATAGTTGCAAGTTAGAGAGTCTGTTGTGTCATGTCATCTGAAACTATTTATTCAGTGACAAACGCCAGAGTTGTGGACATTCAAGTGTCTGGCTACGGCTCTAACTGACAACCCAGAACTCAGCATTCCAGGTTCTTGTCTTCTGGTGCATTTAAATAAAGCCGCATTTTACAGTCACTGGTCAACAGAGTGTCTGTGTGCTAGTCACACTATCTGATCGTCGTCCTTTAAATAAATGAATGGGAATTTGTCACCGTTTGAACAGCTCAATAACTGTTTGTGCTCAATTTAACCCCATCGCATGCTGCGTTTATATGTTTATTCAGTCACATAACTCTCCTCAACCTGACATGAGATCCAATCAGCTCTTCATTCAAAACACCTGCATGTGAAGTCGAAGCCTTATATGACTGTTTAAATATCTGTAATCTTTCATACAGTGCAGTATGTTGTGACCCAGTCATGTACCCACAGTTAGATAGAAGCTGTTCTGTACTCTTCATATCTGACAACACAAACAAGATAAACTGCAATCGTGTTTTAGTCGATGAAAGCTTCTCACATACTGTGTAACCTTGGTGGGAACCTTATTTTAGCTGCTGGTAAAATTAAACACAGACAATATATTTTTTTCCTACTAAATTATATTCTCAACATTAAACAAAAGGAACAGAATTTTTCAAAATAATGGTTTTCTGCCAACCAATATGGCCGGCAGCGCAGACACAGTAAAGCAGCTACAGTGACAGTTTGCCAGCTATTGGCCGGTCGCTGAAGTTCACTGCCCAATCTGTGATCGCTGCACAAGCATCATCTCTCTTCACTCATCCTCCGTCTTTCTGTGCAACACAGGTGCGATATTCCAGGTCTTACGAGGTCTTTCTTTTCCATTCGCGGACTGTTTTTGTGTTCTGGTTGTATGTGCGGTCCACATGCAGTCCTGCGTCAGTGGTTCTCAGCTGACCAGCATGCCCTCTTTAGCAGCCAGCCGCTGCCGGTGCACGTGGTCCTGCTCCAGCTCTTCGTGGCTGGGGTGCCAGAGCCGCGACAGGATGCGCTCCATGTTGAGGGCGTACATAGTGTGGGAGGGCATCACGCCGTGGTGGACCTACGACAGACAGATGTTGAAGAGGAGATTAAAACACTTAAAATTCTGATAACGAACTTTAATCAAAAACAAGGAGGAATCCAGAAATGAGTAGCAGCGATAGAGGTCGAAGGACAGCCCATCCGCATGAGCAAAGATGAAGTTTGAAAAATTCAGACATAACAAGCTTCTCACACATCATACATCGGTATTTCAAAGCAGAGTATTGTTACTAGAATTTTAAGTAGAAACAGCTTTAAGTACTTGATCATGACTTCAAGGCTGCAACTTACATTTGAGTTCAGCAGTTCAATTACGGATAATTCCACAAATATGTTCCTCAATCAATAGTTTGTCCAGAAAACCGTGAGAACTGCCTGTTAAAATTTCCTAAAGCAAACCAAAGTATTCAAATGGCTTCACTTTGTTCAACCAACGATTAATAAGACAACAGCAGCAACTGACCAATAGTTTCAGATTTATGATAGAATATACTAAGTTTCAGGAACATAAAAGCTTGGGATACAGCTTGTGTAAAATGCGAGCTAAAGATAAATGAAAGGGATTTTTAAAAGTGCAAAATGGCATCAAAATGCACAGGTGCTACATGAACACGTTGACCAAACTGACCAGTACAGCACGAAGCAGACAGGAGTTACCTACATGTTTGTGAACTGAATCTCACCTCCTAAGTTTGAAAATGATTTTGCCCACTTGCTTGGGAATATCAAAAATCTTTACTTTGGGTGGTGCAGAAGTTGTTAAAGATGCTCGGACCTGATACATATATCAGCACTTTTTCTTTTTTCTTCTTTTTTTTTACCTGTAAAGCCTCGAGGAGATCGAACATGCTGATTGGAGGAAGGGGAGCAGGAAGACTGTCGGCAGAACAAGCCAGCAGGTGCACAGCTTGTTGCTCAGCCTCATCGGGTGACACTTGCGGTGGTGGGCCGGCAGGGAGAGAAGCACTTGGAGGGGGACTGAATAAAAGACAGAAAAAAAAAAATATCAATGTAGACTGAAAAGAATACCTGTGTGGGGATGTACATGAAAACTAGGCCTCTAACCTGTACAAACCACTATTAGTCTTTACTGACATCATGAGAAACCAGTAAACTTTAAGGAGAACAAAGTTAAATAGGATGAGCTCAGTTAAACATTACTGCTCGTATCAGCTGGTTTGTCTTATATTGAACTTGCATAACGCTCATAAGACGATAAAAGCTGGAGCGTTGGCCCTACCATTCAGAAACACTGTGGTAAGCAGCGAGGCTGTTCTTCAGATAAGGCTGAGGCGTGACGTCGCTGCCGAACGCGTAGGGGAAATGACCGTCTCGTAGTCGGTACGCCTTCCTCCGCGTGATTACAGCAGTCAGGACGTCTTTCAAGTGGTGCTGAGGTAAATCAGAGCAGAGTCGAAGCACAGTCAAACTGAAATTTGCTTTCGTACATTCGCGGTTACTCCTGGTCGCACATTGACTCACCTTCTAGGCTTTAATCTGATTGAACACTGACTCATGTAAAGCTTAATAGTAAAATAATACAAACAGCTGAGAGAAGGTGATGCTGGGCAGTGGGAGGACCATCACAGAGATTCAATAATAGTAAAATATTCTATAAGAAGAAACCCTGGCCACTCCACGTCTTGGGTCCACCTGTTTATGGCCGTACAATGTAAGCACATTTTGTTGGATGGATTTTGGTGTGACTGAGCTATGAGGCTTTGCTCAGTCTCCTGAGACAACACAACTGCCATTCATTTATAGTTAGCAGTACAGAAAATATATTTCTCCATTCATTTAAGCCACTGCATGGATGTTTAAACACAGGATGTTAAAAGAGAGTTAAGTTGAAGATAAAAAAATACGTTCTCTCCACATTCTTCCATAGTTCAAAAATTTGTACTATAGGCCAATTGTGACATTTCTTTTTCACCTAAGGAAATATCATACTTTTAAAGTAATATTCTGTGATTTTCAGAAGCAAACATTCTGTGAAGACCCTCATTATATGTACTGTATGATAAAGTGTCGACAGTCACAATAAACTTGACTAGAACATATATAAACAGAAATCACTGCATCATTACCCACCTACATTTAGAAACTGACATGTATTTTCACATTAATGCACATTGCTCATGAGACGAGGACACCATCCCCTGTGGTCTCCTCCTGGACAGTTACTACACACCTCGACAGCGTAAATCATGGTGCTTATGGCATCGTCTGTGACGTTATCCAGCCCCAGCTCAAAGGCAGTCACCATCATGCGAGCCTCCAGCTGGCCCCTGGTGGGCAGCAGCATCGTGTGGGCGCTCAGACGCAGCTCCTCCTCCTCACCTCCCACCTCTCGTGGGCTGAAAGGTTGGGCTGCACTCAGAGGATTCTGAGGCTGGAAACGGTGCTGAAGGCACAAACATGACATCCAAAACATATAGTCAGTTAACTGTTTAAGCACCTAGAGATCAATTTGAACCTTGAAAATGTTCATGTACAGTCATAATCTAAATAATCATTGCTATTAACACACCCAGCTTCTGCAGTGATTAAAATCAAACAAGAACTTACATCAAATTTTTGTCTAGACGAACATTTCTTCTTCCCTTTCGGTTTGCCAGGCTTTGAAGCACAGCTACCTTGCCACTGCAGCGGCCCTGCGCCCTCTAGAGGCCAGAAAAGAACACGCGTTACAAGAGGTACTGACACACAAGTGAAGATGCTTTTTAAAATTTCCCTTTCGTAAAATATTCCGAATTTTCCACATCGATAACCTTTAACTGACCCCTGACAAATTAATCATCAACATTATGCCTAAACGCAGCAGGTGAGTACAGAATGAAGCGATGCACTTCAAATTCAATCCATTATAAAATACAGATTTAACACAAACACAGGCTCTAATGCAGTTTCACAAATACTTGGATATTTTAGAAGCCATACCTGGTGTGGAGACGATGATCTGGCATCGTGTCAGAATGGCCAGGAGGAAATCATTATGAACGTGGACTGGAGAGAAAGAAAGAGAGAAAGAGTGTGAGCCACACTCTTCACAGAAAGCATCACTACTGAGAACACTTATTATTAGATACTCACCGTTCTCCTGCGCCAACAGACGACGTGCCTCGATGTCAAACTCTTCCTTGCTGATTTTCTGTTTAAACCATAGCTTCAGGTTTGCCCAGTAGCTGCATGATGGCAACAAAGAGAAAACGTCAGTACAGGACAAACACAAAGTACACAGCTGAGGTGCAGTTGCGACATTCCTCTCACTGTATACACAAAGTTATGTCCAGGATGAGCACATGTTCCATTGTATCCCTTGTCCTGCATCCCACATTTCGAGGCTACGTTTTGATTGGCTGAGGTTTTGAAATGTCAACACTGCAGGACACAGATTCCTGGCTTTTGTCGAACGGCTGTAAAAACGCATGGAAAAGTTTCCCATCAAAACATATTTGGTTTTTTGACATACCACCCTGGACTTCCTCTCAATTTTACATGCCACATACCATTTTTTAATCACCTGTTGTATACTCAGCAGAACAAGCAACATGGCTTGAATCCCATGTCAAGTACTTCTCTGTTTTATTACACACAATTTAGTGACGTAAAGCACTTTTCTCTTTCATAGCAGCGAGATTATTATGTGTATGTATGTGTTATAGAGGTAGCTGCAAGGTAGCTCGGTGGTTAGCACCGTTGCCTCGCAGCAAGGTCGCCGGTTCGCATCCCAGTGAGGACACCCGGGATCTTTCTGCGTGGAGTCTCCATGTTCTCCCCGTGGGTTCTCCGGCTTCCTCCCACAGTCCAGAAACATGTTGAGGTTAATTGGTGATTCTAAATTGTCCATAGGTGTGAATGTGAGTGTGCTTGGTTGTCTGTCTCTAAGTGTAGCCCTGTGATAGACTGGTTACCTGTCCAGGTGAACCTGCCTTCACCCTGAGTCAGCTGGGATAGACTCCAGCCCCCCACGACCCTAGTGAGGATTAAGTGGTGTATAGATGATAATGGATGGATGGATGTGCTATAGAATGGGACCTCATCAATAATTTAGGTAACTACCAAAATAGGGTAACATTTAGCCGAGAAACAATGAAAACACATTTTATTGTACCATGGTTGGCTGTGGTTGGATAAATTATCATCACTAGTGGACAGAATTTTCTCTTTTGAAACTGTAAACAAACTACAGATCAAGTTTTTCCCCTTCCTAAATTCAACGCAGCATCTCTTCTCCTTGGCTATTTTAAATGGTAGTCTAGGAAATAAAAAATTTAACTGTACCTGTTTCAGTTTATGCACATCAGCTGCTTAGCTTGTCAACTACAAAACAAGAAACTAAAATATATCTGTATGTGATTCCTTGATTCTCATTTTGACATAGATTTCAACAACCATCTGTGCTACAACATCATAACAGAATCCCTGAAATCCAGTTACATTTACAGTGGAGGCCACTGACATATTATTGCTCATATGAGAAATGTCTGTATGCACCTCTGCTCCTCAATAATTTAGGCGAATACAATCAAATATTTAAATCAGAAGTAGAAAACAGCTGCTTTGCTCCTTTTTAGTTTCCCTTACTGTGGGCACCCTTCTAAACCTGGAAACCTACACCGTTAAAGCAGCCGATAAAGTTCAAGACGAGAGGATGTAGCATAATTCACGTTCGTTTTGGATCACCTCCAGAGCACATAATAAACCCCGAACAGCCGTTCAAGGCTCGTCATAGTGACGACTGCTGCCGAGGAGAAACGCTGCAAACATTAGCAAGTGCTAGCTAGATGCTAATCCGCACTCAGACAAGTTAACTAGTTATTCTGCGTTTTAGCGGAAAAGAATTGGGAGAAAACTCAACCCCGCAAACAGAAGCCGCACGCAGGCAAAGTTTTACTTACTGTTTCACGTTATCGCCTATTGCATCTGTTAAATTTTTCTTTGCAATCTCCAGCTCGCTAGCATGAGCCGCCATGGCGTTCATAAACCGCTACGAATGCGTCATCATCCTGCGACAGCGACTTTTTTTTTGCACCTTTCTCTGTAAACTTTATGGTCGTAAACCAGTTTTACAAACACGGTGACTGGACAATGAATACCTCCTAACAAGTAGTTACCATGTGTTTATTGATATTTAAAATTAATTAAATATTAGTAAATTAAGTACCCTACCAAAGGGATCAATAAAGTTATATCTAATCTTATCTGTCTAATCTTAAAATAAAAAGATAGAATAATGCATAACTGTAGGGGGCACCACCACGGAAAAGGCGAAATAAGTAAAATCAAAATTTGCCAGACAAATGAGTCCTTTGTGTTAATGAATAATTTAAATGATTCAGATTAGAGGTACAACACTTGACTACAAATGATTACCTGCCTAATGGATTTGAGCAATTTATTTAGAAAACTAAAAAATCTATATTCTCTGATTCCAGCTTCCAGCTTAAATGTGAATATTTTCTTTTTGTTTGTTTGTTTGTTGCTATACTTTATCTCTGGGTTGTGGACAAAACCAGACATTTGAGAACCTTATGTTAGGCTATGGAAAACACTGACCGACAAGCAATTAACCAAGAAAGAAAAGAGAAAAAAAAGGATTAATTAACAATGAAAATAACTGTTAGTTCCCGTCTTAATTCAAATAATTATACAATATGAATACCAAGGTTTGGTTTGGTAGTGAAACTACTCAACCACTAGATGGCATTATGGTATGACTAAAATTCTGCTAAAATCTGGTCTAATTGGTGCAGAAGAACTGAGTAAAATGAGGAATTAGACCTTTAATGTAAATGTTACATCCGTTGCTGAAGTATCAGCACACATCATAAAGTTTAATATGTGTTTATCCCACAAAAAGTCGTGCAGGAACAAGTTCTAGCTCAAGCCAGCGTACAATGGATCTTCCCTCTCCTGTCCACGGTCACCTATATACTTCCTCAGAGGGAAATGCCCACAAGGATGGTCAATGTGTAGTTTTGTAGGGTCTCAACTTAAATTTTTAGAATAGTCAGATAATTTGTTAGAGTGTATAATATTTTAATGTCATCATAATAGGTTAATTAGTCTGGTAAATTTGCATAAATTTGCATTTTTAAAGGGTCTAACATTAATATGAAATTAGTCAGGTATATTCACATAATAAATAATGATGTAGGGTCTTAATCACAATATTAAAATTTAACTGGTAAATTCTTGTCTTGTTTTTCTACTGGAAAGCACTTTGGCTCAGCGTTTGTTGTTTTAAATATGCTGTGTAAACAAAGATAACCTGACTCGACTTTTTTACGAGGCAGCATCAGCTGTTTTGTGGCTCATTATTTCTGAGATTAAGCAACCCGTATTCCAAAAAACATAGCTGATATGACTCTGGCGCCTGAGCTGATGTGCATAAAGCATGGCTGTAGGCTTGATGTGCAAGACCAGTCAATGCCAAGAATGTGACTAAAGCCTTTAAAAAAAACAGATCTGGTGGACAGCAGGCAGTGTTGCAACCATTTGCAACGAAGTTAGGGTAAATTTAATTTGTCTCTTTTCCAGGCACTAGGATCTTCCAGCATTTTACTGCTCATTAAAGTTAATATAAGGGGGATTTTTTCCCTCCTTGGTCCTCTGACTCCAGAAGTACCTATTTTAATGATCGAAGTAACTTCCTTCCAATATGAAACACAGCCATCTGCCAAAATGTGAGTGGTTTTATTAAAATTGGAGAAGTCTGTTGTTGAAAATGTTTGTTTCAATCATACTTCAACAAATGAATTGAAGAATTTCTGCCTTGTTAAAATTTCTACACTGGAAAGTAAGAGTTAAACTATGAACCCCTACCTCTACATGTAGAGAGCAGACACTGTTTATCTTATCCTATTATCAAAATACAGCCTTGGAGTTAAATCGAGAACCCCACTTTTCCCCCAGACTGGATGTAAAGCATTTCTGTGGCTCCTTCTGTTGTCCTCTGTGGCGCTTTGGCTCGTACCTCTCCAGAGCAGGTTTAGGCCGGGGGGCCCTTTTGTTTTTCCCTCTTCTGACTGTGGTGTAAAAACAGTTGAGCAGTCAGGGTGATCACTCCTTTGGCTCTGTCTCCCCAGGCGGTCATGAAGTCTTAAACAGAGCCTCATGACTCACGTCATTCATCACAATAAGTGGAATCATATATCCAGAACACATACAGTTAACAGCCATACTGTAGGCTATTAGTGGGCCCTCGGTTCAGTGAGTAATGCTGACTCCACAGTGTTCTGAGGTCATACTTCTTCACAGAAGAGACCCATTTGATCATGTAAAAGGTTTCAAGGCTTGAGTCTAGAATAAACAAGCATGTCATAGCAACCGCATGAACAATGAAAACCATCTGAATTTTTTCGCCACTAATAGGCGTATTTAACAGGCTAAATGTCGGTTAATAAGCAGCTGAAACTCAAGGAGCACACTTCTCGTGGCTCACATGTCCCGTTGTTTGTTATCTCTGGGTTGTGTTCAGTGCTTCGATTGACTTATTTCTGTCAAAAAACCTCAATAAAATAAATTTAATTTTCACCATCTCAGTCGGTGCTTGTGTGCTTCACGACAAAATAAAGTATCATTCCATTGGATGTTCTATACCGGTAAAGCAGAGTGGAAACTGCAGCTGTCTGCAGCAACGTGAGCCCGCCCAGCTCCTTCTAAATGACCATCCATCTCAAACAAGTGTCTGTTAAGCTTTAAATCTAAAGGGAACTTGGGAGCAGACTTAGCTGTGGAGCCGTTTAACCGTCCCAGTTAGGGCAGAAATTAGTCATGGTGCTTATTTTCAAAGAAAACAGCTCCACATCCTGTCTGTTGATTTTCTGGTTGACACTGAGCTTTTGATTACTAACGAGTCACTCTCACGGACATTCCCCCAACAGCAGATGTCTTTTGGCAAACAGCAGCGAACTGCCCAGACATCTTCCGAGCCTGGTGGGGAAATTCGTAGACAGTGAAGCTTCACTCAGTGACAAGGAAGGCTTTCACCTCTCGAGCTTGCAGTGGTCGTCAAAGGACCACACTGCAGCAGCGCTCGGCCGTCCCCGGTCTGCTGGCCAGGTATTTGAGGTGGAACAGGCCTGAGTGTGGTCCCCTCACCGGAGCCAAGGATGTCACCTTCACTGTTCCAGCGTCTGACTGTGCAGGAGTTGGGTTTTTGTGGGCTCATCGCTCATTTCCATATCCCCGAGAGGTTGCATAAAATGTAAGGGTTCAGTGTGTGGTGGGTGAAGTTATTGGAAGGCTTCAGTTACCGCTCCTGTGGTGATGGAGCAACCCACACTGGCTGTCTGTGGGGTGGTGAGATTTAGAGGCAGCCTCGTGACAAAAAGGTGGCCTGTTGTAATGGTGCTGATCCTTGTTCTAGCTGGGAAAATGTGTATTGAAATGAAACCGATGCTCTCATGACATTTAACGGTTGTCAAGGTGTCTGTGAACAAGGCACGTAATCCTGAATTATTCCAGTAGAACCGCTCAGTGGCCAGCGGCAGATGACAGCCTGAAAGCACAAAAAAGTATAGGAGTTAAAGAAACATGTGTTCAGATGGTTAATGGTTCAATGTAGCACTTGGAAGAGCGTCTGGGCCTTCACTGTGTCGAAGTGTTTGTGTGGACAGATCACTGAATTTATATATAGATGGACGAACCCGCTGTGATGTCAGCTGTAGGTTTCCTGAAGAGCAGGTTTGAAGCTCAGTGTGGAAGCTCCAGCTGACACCATCTTGGCAGTGCCGGACGCCTTCTAACTCCTGGCGAATTCAAAAATCTGTCAAGAGGTGGAGCGTAACTGACTACAGCTAAGCGGCCACAGCCTTAATTATGGATAGCTTTACGCCTTAAAGCAATTTAACTGGGTGAGTTATTTAAATATTCACGCGCTGTACAGTTGTCAACAATGGAGAAATTAGCCAAAGAGACCAAATAAACTTTATGTAAGATGGCGTAAACGTCATTGTTTCTGCTGTAAACTGGGATAGTTTCACATGGGGACTATAGGGTTTGACTTGCTTTTAGAGCAACCCTCAAGTGGTCATTCAAGGAACTGCAAGGAACTTTGTGTGTCGGATCTACTTGCACTTAGATTGCACAAAAAAAACCAGAGGAATTTCATTTTGAAAATCCGTTCAAAACTGACGTATACCCACGACAATACGGACGCATGCAGAGAAGGCACAAATTGGTGCATCAAAATTAATGAATGTGCAAAAAATGTAATGTTTGACACTAAGAATTTTCTGAATGAGGAGCCCCAGAGCCCCTAATGCCCATGCTCCTATGTTACCTACTACATATAGACCAAGAACCAGCTAGCTCATGCTCGCACAAAGACTGAAAACAGAAGAAAACAACTGGCTTGGCTCTGTCCAAAACTTGGGGTCTTTTATTTTTAAAACTAGCACAGCAACTAAATTAAAAATAACAGCGGCCATTTTGACATAAAATAGTAGTAAACATAGGCTTTAGTAATCACATTAACAGTAACAATTGTGTTGGGCATTTCATGTCAAAATGGCTGCCGTGCAAAATGTCTATTAGTGACCTTTGCACAGATCTAGCTGAGTCTGCTTCCAGTTGTTATGCTAATGCTAATGCTAAAGTACGCTAACCCGCCTGCTGGTAAAGACATGAGAGTCGGCTCAATCATCTGACCGTATTGTCCTCAAGAAAAAAAAATCCTCAAACTGTTCCTTTAAGTATAAGTTTAGCCCACATACAGCCCTAGTATATGCAGTTTTTATGCTAGGCTAAGCTAATGTAGCTTGCCATACATACTTGTCTCGATCGTCTAATCTAACTAAACTAAATCTCTTTATCTAATATCAACATGCATGTCGACACACAAACTCCTTTAATGAAAGTTTACTTTTAGGAAACACAAGTTTGATGGTTAAGCATTAGCTGTGCTTTGTTGGACTGTGACCCAATCGAATAGAAACTAAAGACGAGTGCAGTCCAGGTTACAAGGTTTGAGTTGATGACTTGCTCTCATCCAGTCATCCACATCAGTGTGTCATCAGTTTAGGATGTCTTTGTGGTGAATTCATCTGTCTCGTCACCACTTTTCCTGTCAACACAATGTACACAGACGGCCAGGCACATCTACGAGAACTCATGTTACGGCATTACTTCAGCAAAGGAAATGTCTTTTCTCTTCCTGTAAATTAGCCACGGCAAACACCAATGACCACCAAAGAATAATAACTAACAAATCGTGTAATTATGACTTGATTTGTAGTATAATTCAGCACGGAACATGAAAAGAGCTCTTTTGAAGTCACTTGAACGAGAACATCTCGCCTGAAGGTGCCCGAAATGTTTTCATTTACTGACTGTTAGTTGTAGTAATCTTGTTCTGCCAAGTATCGTGAGTCATCCGTTTCAGCTTTTATTGCTGTTTAATTTCAAGATCATAAATGCGTTTTTATTAGATGCTGCCTTTTTTACATGTCCATAAACATGTTTCCATGTCCAGCCGGGTTTGACCCGGTATCCCTGCTTCGTGTTTCGTTGCTACATAAAAGTGGTTTAAAGAGATGGGTGTGAGGGCCATTGTGGTCACTGAGAAAAAAACAGCACAATATGTGAGTCTATTTTCAGATGAAAGACTGAACGCTGCTTTGCCTTTTCATGTGTGTTTTGGATGCAGTGCTGTTGTTCAAAGCAGACCCAGCAGTTTAAAATCCCCTCTCCTCTGGTTTCGCCAAAAGGATGCTGCTTTCCATCCATACCGGTGATTACAGAGCGCAGGGACCCGTGACTTTGTCAATGAAAGATATTTTTACAAAAACATACAGTTCAAGTACTTTTGTGTGGAAAGAATGTACATTTCTGAGTATTTAAAAGGAAGATTGGGGGGTAGGGGGTTGACATGGAAAAAATAACTTGGAAATTTGGACCAGTTCCATCCCAGTTCATCCCCTCCTCCCGTTCCCCTCTCTCTTTTTCTTTCTCCATCCTGTCTAGCTCTCAGAAATGTGTTTCTCGTTGTCTCTCCCGATGCCTATAACTCTCAACACGCTTGGTCGGCATATTTTTTGCGCTCGAAAACCACTCAAAACAAAACCTAATTCCGTTTTTTTCCCTCCCAACAATGCGCGAGCTTCCCGGAGTCATACTGAAATTTAATCAGCAGCCAAATGAGAAAAACATATAACAGCAATGTCCATATGTGTTAAGCACACTTTGAGAATGATTGTCATACAGTCAGTGGAGGAAATTAGTCCTTTTTTCTGTAGGATCATTTACTGTTCCCTCAGGACACCTGGCCCTTTTCACTGTTGTGATAAGTTAATTATACACATAAATTATCCTTTTCAGGTCATCTGCACTTGGACAAAGTGCTTTAACATGCAATATAAAGATCATTTTAAGAATAGGGATTAAAAATAAAATCACTACTGCTTTACGAGTTATCAAATGTGCCAACTCCAATTCACTGAGGTGTTGGACTTTCAGATCTGGAAGTGAAAACAAAACCTAAAAAAAATGTATACAGGTATTAACAAAATGTACTTTCCAGCTCTCAGCAACTATAGCAAGTTGAATACCGTATAAAACTGTTTCCCCCAGATATTTATCCTGGCGAGGTAGGAAGCTGAAGCTTGCAAATGAGATCAGTACCAATCAGTAGTGAAGTTCTCCATGAAGTGTTGCAGTAATGAGAAAAACACTGCAGTTTCTTAATCAGAAAGACAGATTGCATTATTTAACTGCAAAATATTGGCAGTTATTCTTAATTTCCCTTCACCATCATAAATACTGGGTGGTTGAAGGAACTGCATGGCTTACTATAAATAGTCATGTCCTCTAAATCCCTCTATGTGTGCATCTATTATGATATAATAAGAACAATGTTCAGTCTGTTACAGGAGGCAGTTCAGGTCACCAGCTGATGGTCGGTAGTCTCCTTTGGTGCAGTTCTTCGATCGAGGATCAACCAGCTACTGTTGACATACAGAGTCACAGTTTGAGTTTCAAGTTTGCCCTGGCCTCCATAGCTGCCCCTTGACCAGCCTGGCTTACAGTATCTTCTCAGTCTATGGGCCTGATCATCATGCGGACAGACTTCATGGAGTAGAAGCCTCCGCCGTAGTCGGCCCAGAAGATGCCATCTTGGAATTTGCTGCGGTAGACTCCTCCGGTGTACCAGACACCGTTAAGATTGGCTTGGCCACAAGCGTTGTACCACCAGCCTCCTTTATGGAAATGGGCACAGTTACCTGTGGTTTGGAAAAATGGGGGAAGATCAGCTCGATGATGAAGTGCGTTCATGGAGAGAAGTGACAGTATTTGACATTGCCTTCAAAACACATCACATTACTGAAAGAAATTCTTGCATACTTATTGCCAGCCTACCACTTTCTCCAGCAAATTAGCTTATGTTGTGTCAAGATGCACCGTTTACTCCATAAATATCATGAGTGTTTCAGCAAATTAGTGTGGAGATTCCAGGAGCATAACTCTTTCAATAGCATGGAGTTGTACATTTTTGCTGTGTCGCATAAGGCAAATTGTTGGAGAAAATCACAAGCTGCATTTACGCAATTTTTGCAGAAGAACAAGCAAATTGTGAGCTTTGACATTCTAATTATCATAACATGATTAAAAAAGTGGCAGAGGTGATGTACTTTGTTGACTTGTACAGAGTGACTACGATCATTTATTGTCTATAGGAAGTGAATTAATGTCATTGTTGGACTCCAGACTGAGCATCTAGGGACAAACGTAGCGTTCATCACTTTAATGTTGCAGCTGGTAAAGGTGCAGCTGATTTTAATAACTTTATTTAGCTTGCAAATGTTGCCCTGCTGATAAAGAAAGTTTTATTTTAACACAATAATACAAATGGCAATTTCAAATGGAGGGACTCACATGCACCAACGTGTACAAGCTGCCAAGACGGACAAGCTTATATTACAACACACAGTGTTAGTGTGACTTCACTATCTGCCATTACTCCACTATAGATCACAGATTTGAAATGATTGTAAGGTGACAATAATAAAATAATAATATGATGTAGTTTGATAAATACTATATGAAAAGGGACCTCAGTTTCATGTACCTGAAAAGGCATCCTTGTCTCGATCCAGAGTGGTAAACTGTTTGCCGTTGTGGCTGCTGAGCGAGTCGCCGGCGTTGCCCTGGTAGGTTCCCAGGCGCAGGCGGTAGCTCTCGCTCTCCGGCTCCAGGTGGAAGCTGTTGTACTGAGCATAAACCTTCTTGCCCATCCAGTCCTCCAGCTCCACCATCAGCTTGTAGTCGCCCTGTCTCCCGAGGTTGTAGATGCCTTCAAGGCCGAGCCAGTATTCTCCATCTATGTTTCCAAAGCCGCTCTGAGTCAAAGGAAGATTAGAAGGAAGGTTACACAAAGATCACAGGAAATAATCCCAGTTGTTTGCGATGCGGTCGCCTCAGGAGTTTAGAAACACAAGCATTATTTGGGAACTTGAAACCTCTTTTTGAAGATTTTGCGTAACTGTTAACAGGACAAATGAGGATTTCTTTTTGATGACGTTTTGGGCATGGGTCTGTAGTTTGAGAGAGACTTCAAAAGATAAAAGCGCTGTGGCAAAACAATGCCACTGTCTGTCTCTGAAATTTTACAAGAATGACATGTTGTAGAGTTTATCCCGGAAAATAAGCATCTATCTTCAGCGTCCTGCTTCAGCGCTCAAACCAAACAGATCTCTTGAATCACGGCTAATGGCAAAGCTGGCCCGGGCACTTGTGTTGAATAACCACGAGCCATCTAACGTCTGCATGCGCCTCCAGAACACTTCACTTGGTAGAGGAGGTTGAGGTTTGTGATTGTGGATTAGTCGGGTGAGCCAGCAGATGATGAATGATGTAGGGTTTCAGTTCAGGGCCTCCTCTGCGGTGCTGCGAGTGTGTGTCTGTGTGTGTACATGTGGTGGCTTTGTGGGAGAGCGAAGAGGCAAATCAATGTTGAGGAGAGCAATTTAGCTTCCAGTTACACATGCACAAGCCTGGCCGGACTGAATGGAACACTGGATTGCAAGCGGCTGCCAGCAGCGATATACTCCATCTCATTCTCACAGAGCTTTGATGAGAGGGGCTCTATACGGTGTGGTGTACGCCAACCAGCCATCCATCCAGGAAGGCACCATAGTAGTAGCGGTTTTGGAAAGAAACGCCTCGCAGATTGAGCTGTGGAACATACCTTCCTAGTGGGCCATCTAACGTTTCATAATGGGAATCTCAAACCAAATGACCTCGACGGACGAATAGCGCTGCTGACAGGGCGTTATATTTTACAGTAAGTGAAAACACAAGGATTCAGGCTCAGGAAATTGTCCCAAAGACCCCAGATGGTTCCTCTGGATGGGTCATGTAACAGCACCACTGTTGTCTCTGGATGAGCCAAGTATTTAGAGGCCGGCCCGAGAAAGAAGACAAGGATAATAAAGAGCGAGAGGGCAGGGGAAGTGTCACTGTCGTCACCTTGTAGCTATCCCAGTTCCTGAAGAAGTTAACCGAGCCGTCCTTTCTGCTCTGGATAACCGTCCAGCCTCCGTTGTCTATATCCTGTTCGCACCAGACCTGCACCGGCCGCTCCAGTTCGTCGGGTTTGATCAGGTACATGCCGCTGGTGCTGTGACCGGCTTCCTGCGCCTCCCAACAGTCTCTGAACGGGCCTGATGGAAAGCACAACAAGCGGGGGAGGACAACAGTAAAAATATAAAATAAAAAATGACAGCTGGGAAATACACAGCAGCACAAACTTCTTCAAACAAATTCTGGAGATAACATCATTGGACGTGCATGATGTCCTTTTGTAAACAAAAAAAAAAAAACAGCAGGAGCGGGAACAGTTAAGCTAGGTTCAAAGGCTGCTTATCTTGTTTGCAAGGCTAGGCTAATTAGCTTTTAGAAGAGCTGGTTTATCTGGTATTAGATTCATCTCCTTCCTTATTTATGCTGCGTAACAAACTGAATAAAAATAGACTTTTAATCACAAAAAACAGGCCAAAAAAAAAAACCCCCGTTGTCTTTGGCTTAGACTAACTCTGACTGTCCTCCAGCTAGCCTGGCCAAGCTAAGGGCAGTCACTGTGGTTTGGTTTTTCCCAGGAATGTTCCGACATTGGCGAACATTATGTATGAGTGCTCATAATTGTTATTTTTTAAAGTTTTATTGCGATTTTAAAGAATATTTCAAGGATTTTTATGATTTCCAGTGTTGTTCCTATAGGGGTATAAAGGTTTGGATGAAACATTTAGAGGATGTTTTTAGGATGTTGAAAAGGCCACAGATTGTGTCACATGAGACCCAAGCAAGAATGTTCTCAAACCAACACTCAAATAAAGCTTTCAAGATGTTCTCAAGGCCTCAGATGACAGAACGTTTTACATATAATTGCTGTTATGTAATATAATAAAATCCCTAGAACATTGTGCCTGAAATATTCTAAGGATGTTTTGGAAATGTCTTTAGAGGACCCCCCAAAAAACATACAAATAAACCTCACTGGAATTTTGCATAACTTTCTAAATACATCTTAGAGCAAAAATATCTCATTGGGTATACCTCAGCTTTGTAGGTGTATAGCTTTATGTATTATTTTCAAAACGCGCACCTCTCTACAGTATAAAAAAAGTCAGAATCTGGGAAGTTTTGAGCAAATCTTTTCAACTGCATTTTGGTTTTGTAGGGCAGATTTAGTCAGAGCGCTGAGAAGTCAACTATAAGTTTACATTATGAGGAAACTCTGAAGTCAATGTGTGACAGAACGTTAAATAAGAAGGAAAAAGCAGTAAACAAGAGCAAAATCACACAGGCAGACAGATAAATAGAAAACACATGTATGTCCCGTTAGGTCTACACTTGTTTACTATGTCCTCTGAGAGCAGCAGGACAGAATGGGCCTATTAAGTCACTTTAATAAGTAATTACTTTCCTTCATTTGAGCTCAAAACTCAAAATAGGTAGCTCGTTAACCCGTCCTTGTTAGCGTCTGCCTTTTTTCAAGGTAATGTAACATTCTCAATCAAGATTTTTAATTAATAGCATGTGGAGCGCTGGGTTTATTTACAGGGTGAAAAACTGTCTCACAGCTAATTATATAATAATAATGTAAAGGTAGAGACCATTCACTGAAGTATGCCAGAAGTGCTTCTACTTTGTGGTTTGCAGGACCTCTATCATGCCAGCCTGGGTTTTGTCTACATCTCACATGCAATGGAACGGTCTCGTAAAGGATTATTTCCATACACAGCTGCACTGAAATCCTACACACTTTATTATTCTTGGGCAAAGGCGATCTAAATGTGTCAGGAAATTCTGTTGATTAGCAGAATCATGTTGGTCAGGGCTGTCTTTGCTTTGCTTTAAGTCCCCAGCCTCAATTCAGACGTTACAACATTTTTATTTCCAGCCTGGTTTGTGTTCTTTCTGTAGAGCGGGGAGCAGAGTTCCAGCTGAATTTGCAAATCTTTAACCTTTGGAAATGAGGCCACCGGCCCACCTGCAGCTGTATTCAAAGTCAGAGATTATTATGTTGTTACGGTTGGCCTAGAAAGTCATGACTACTCCACATTTTGCCGTGTCTGTTTTGGGGGTTTTTTTGTGACTGAATCAAGGAATAAATGAATGAAAATTAATGGACGTGATGGATGGATGGATCTCCAACTCATTCTTTAACCCACGCACCTTCTGTACTGAAGTTTCTCTGAGGAGGTTTCTGGACTTCCAGGGTACCGCTGGTGGGTGATGGCCCAGAACGAGAGCCCCTTTCCCGGGCAAACCCTCGGGTGTTGTGCGTCTGGATCTCATTGGTGAAACGTGGCACACTGACTGGAATATTCTCAGGCACCACCTGCACCAGTGGGGGTCCAAGGGGCGGCTGCTCATGCCTGCGACTGTACACCTGCATGCAATGCTCTTCCAGCGCTCCGATCAGCACCGATTGGTTGTTCACCACTGCAGATAGAGCTGCATATTTGGCCTCCAGTTCCCTGTACCGAGAGGCCAGCCGCAGCGACTCTGTGGTGGCATTGAGGATACGTGTCTCCAGCTGAGCCAGCTCCAGCGAGTTGTCCCTCTTCCTGATGATCTCGTGCAACAGCTGCATGTAGAGCTGAGTCACCCTGGAGTTCATGTTTCTGCTCTCTTTCCTCAACAGCTTCATCTCATTCACCAAGTTGCCGTCTACGTCCACCACCAGCTTCAAAGTTTCCATCTCCCGACGCTGCTTTGACAGAAGGTCACGCACTGAGGCCACATCCAGGCGCGTCACTCGGTCCTTGTCAGTCGAGTAACCCCGGGCGGCGCAGATGGGGCCTGTGATCTTCTGTTCAGGGACCAGGAAGGTGTAGGAGCACTTCTTGTTTTCTCCGTTGGCCTCTGGAGCCCTTCGTATCCGGGAGAGGATGGGGTTCTTGGTGAAGGCTTGAGTGTTGCTCCAAAGAGACAGACCAAACAGAATAAATAGGCTCCACATTCCAGGTCCCATGGTTCCTCCTCTGTTTATCATCAAACAAGCTAGAGATCTGAAAAAAGGAATGAGAAGCGCATAACATACATAAATCATACGACTGGTTTCAACATTTTTCCATGAAAACCTCAACAATGTTCGTCTGACTCTCGAACCTACTGACTTCCCTGCTCTGTATCTTGGACTTAACCCAAGCCCGTTGGCTTTCTGTTGATTCTGTACAGCAGAATTTAAATGTTTGTACAGATACTTACAACCCATGAGCAGGAATGCTATTGACTTTGGTGACCTTTTTATTTTTTTTTCCATGTACCTCCATCATTGGTTTAAAATTTCCATCTTCCCAATAGTTCATGACTAAATGCTTGTACCACTAATGGCATTTCCATCAGACTAAACTGTGCTTTGTGTTTAGAACTAATTAGTAAGTCAAATAACATGGTGCACATGGTGAAGATGATCCCTGTTAAGCATCAATATGTGAACACCTTCCTGGAGGACCCTGCACTGGAACCAGACCACATCTGTTACAAAAAAATCCAACTGGTGCCATTTTTAAAAAAAAAGTTGCCAAGCATGGAACTTAAAAAAAAGAGAGACTTTCTGAAACTACTATGATTAAAATCAATGCAGCATTTCTTGTGCTTCATTTCTGTTGCATCTGGTTTGGTAGAGTTTCAGGTGAGCATTTTCAGAACAGGTTTAACAAAATCAGCATCACTGACCCAAAGCTATAAGGCTGTAATCCACTCTGGAGTTTTTAAAATGTCCCTTTGGTGCTAAGGACAAGGCGACTCAATGTATTCCCAAATTCTGAGCCCAAGGTTGCTCATTTTGGCCTCACGGCTTGCTGATTGAAATCTGTCGACGTGATCCGAGTATTTGGATGTTAGCCTGCTGACGCTAGCATTTAGCATGAAGCTCACCTTTGCCTGACTACAGCCTCACAGAGGTGCTCACAGGGGCATAGACCTCCTCAGCAAGAGGTATTAGCAGCAGCACAATGAAACTGACTCAACATCGTGAGTCACTGGCGTGCTTTTGGGCAACGATGGCGTGCTTTGGCACAGATGTAAAAGATATATCAGGCTTTAGTTAGACAGACAAAACCTATTAGCAGGATCCCTTATTATCGGAATTTTCACTGAATTTGCTGACAAGAAGAAATTATAGACGAGCATTTTAAAAGAAGTCCCTTTTTGTTACCACTTATCTGATATTTTTTGTCCAGTTTCCCTACCGATCCCGACACTAAAAAACTCCTCTCATGTCTTGCAGATGTTTTCTTTTCTCCACTAATCCGGTTTAATCCAATATAACCACTGTGCCTGCGAAACGTAGTCAGATTGTCCCTTGGCATGAGACAGGAAAGAGCTACTCGGGGAGACTCAACATAAGAATCTTGTTTAAGTATGAAGTAAGTGAGCATTAAAATGTAAAGTGAAAATATAGCGCAGACACAGCTGGTTCCACACACTCAACTACTGCTGACAATCCAGCCTTTGGCACGATGCTCCCTGTGGTACGATTGTGGTGGCGTAACAGTAGTTCCACCCACTCGCCGCAAATCTGTTATCTTAACTCACATTTTCAATACGTTCCCTCCTGGGTTCTCTTTCATTATGGCTCTCACCACATCTGTATCAGGTGTCTGGGTGTGTTCGAGCGTCGAGATCTGTTTTTAATATTCCCGTAGATCTCACGGCTCAGATCTGCGGCCTTCCAGCGTACCTGCACTGGCTCACGAGGAGCATTAGAAGGTTGCGAAACTCAGAGTCTGACGAAAGCTTTGACTCGAAAGGAAAATATTTGAGAGAAACTTTTGTTTATGTGGCCAAGGAATACACTGAATATGTAATTTAGCGGGATGGCATCCAGTGGCAAACTCTGGTGGATTCATGAGGTGCAGAAATGTGTGTAATGAGCAAAAAAGAAGTGTACAGGTGGTTATCATTGTGCCTCGCTGACTCATTTCAACTTCTGCCATTTTGTCCTGTCTGGTACAAACAGATAAATTTGAATTTAGTGACGAATAATATAAATTGATGTGTGTGAGGAGCGGCAGGGCAAACAGGGATCCCTGGTTTCTGAGTAATGTTTTCTGGAGTCTATTTTTGGAAAGAAAGCTTGTGTTTTGATCTCATTGGTTTTGACAGCACAACGAATGAGGCAGCGGTGGGTGCAGGCTAAGTGAAAGATCCCTCCCTCCATATTCAATAGCATGGCTTGGCTCGGGAAGTGGAGCTTTTTTGGCGGGCCAACTTTAGGCTGATTTTGGCAGTCCGGCCAAATCCAACCAGAAGGCAGTCTGGTAGATATTGCCAAGGAGGTTTAGTAACCTTCATCTAACACTTCTGACTGGCAAACAGCATGACCCACTTTGCGTTGACGCTCTTCACAACAAATCCGCTGAGGATTTTTACAGATGCCACAGAGGCAGAATTAAATGAATCCAAGACAGAGACAGAAGAGGCTTTAAATCATTTCTGTGGTCTCTTCTTGATGTTTAGCTTCACTGAAGAGTACTGACCACAGCTAGCGGGCCAGATCCCAGAGCATTACCTAAGCTTGAACTGCTGCTGTAGCAGAATAGTAGCCTTGTATCATTGTCATCCGCAAAACCATGCTTACTTCAAGGAAAAATACGAACGTTTCTGCGTATTTGAGAAGCACAGTGACTTATTGATAGAAAGAAAGCTTCTGAGCCAACATCATTTTTTAATTACCGTGTTGTTTAGCAGCACGAGTTTCTACCCCGAAGCCCTGTTTTAACTTTAATATATGGAACGAGCCGCCGTTTGTTTTGTCATAAATTAACAACCACATGAGGGCAAAAGAGAAAACGGGGCCATGTGTCAGCGCTCAGAGACACCTTGGCGCTGTCACTCAGTTATTATTACCCAGAGAGGGCTCTTTCCTGTCTTTCTGTAATCACAGGTCATCCCTTTCAATAGTTTGGTCTCAGCTATTTGGCTCGTCTGCACGTCTCCAAACCCCACAATATGAATCTCGCAGGCCGCGGCCCGACAGGAGTGACAGTGTTTACACAGAGGCTCCTCAGGCAGGGCTGTGAATCTCATCCACAGTTATTACCACCAGGTTTCTCCCTGTCGTTCACACCCTGCTGGTCTTCATCAAGTCTGCCACAGCAGACTTTTTTTTTTTTTGTGTTGACTTATTAAAAAGGCATTTTCTCCTCTCCTTCCCCTCCTCACAGCCAGAACCGGGCCAGACCCAGCCAACTCATCCATATTCCCCCTCCAACTAGACGGGTTCAAACTTTGCGGTGGCTGGTTTTCCCAACTCAGGGGACTCATCCAAAACGGCCCGCTGACTCTAAGTGGTACCACTGAGCTCTAACTGTCTACCGGTAAGCTCCTCAATTTAAAGATTTGCTTTTTAGCCTTGAAAATCAACCGCATACGAGTCCCTTAATGTGTCTCCAACTTGTGATTTAACGTACAGAATAAGAACACCCCCCTCCTCCAAAAAAAAAATCCCCCTTTTTCCAGTCTAACTTTGTTGTGGCTTTTACTCCGGGCCAGCGGAGTTTAAGGACGGTGCCAATTAGCCCGCAAGTTATTCTGATGGTGCCGCTGATTAGGTCCGTCTGCTGAGGAGGCGACGTGATACTTGATACTTGTAAATGTTGGATATGATCAGGAGGCTTACATCAGGCCTGCTTTAATTTACTTGAATTAAAGACATTTACAGTTCCTTTAAAGGACCAATGAAAGACTAGAAGATGTTATGCTCAGTAAGTTGCAGCAAACTTTACAATGAAAACTAAAATGATTCAGCAGTTTGTTCATGTTTCCATAAAGTATTAAAACAACACAAATACTCTCATATAATAAATAAGCTAATCACTAAAATAACCATAAACAAAACCTCTAACCTGCAGTGAGTTCAGTCAGTGGTCCAAGTGGTCTCTCAGTTGTGTTTCCTCTGCAGGTTCATGCTCTCCATTCTCAGTCCCCCTCTGCCTTTGCTCTCATTGAGAATGAAGGCCTGCACACTGCAAACTCCGTCCACCAGGAGACAACAGTGGAGGGTGGTCCATACGACGCAGAAAAAGGGAGGCTGATGGTGTGATTTTTCCCCTGTAAGTTTTGAGCAGAGGCAAGGCTTTGGCCCTGCCTTCCTCCCTCTGAAGTCTGGGAAAGAAAAGAAAGGCTCCTCCTAATATAAGGTTTCACCACAAACAAACGAAAAGCAACACGAGGTGACGAGTCCAGCTGGTTCGGAGTCAACAAGGGGTGAAGAAATCTGACCCTGAAAATCAGCCTTCATGTCATATTTTCATATTTTAATTCTCATAAGGCCTTGTTTACAGGGTTCGCTCGTCTCCCACACACGCAACACGTCAGTCACGCTTGTTGGAGCTGATGGGTTCTCGTTCCTTCCCTCTCTTTTTCACACACTCATCTGTCAGCTCCATTCATAGAACTCCTCTTCATCCTCAGCTCACCCTTTCTCGCAAATCTGTTTCCTATCAGCTCCAATCTAATGACTGAGTGATTCTGGCGGCCCAGTAGCTTCGGCACAATAATAGGAGGTCTGTTGTGGATGCGAGCGTCTCCCTTGTGTTTACCCCGTATATGGGGTTGTGTGCGTCTCCAGCGGCAGTCCAAGAGCTATTGGCAGCTGTGTTTATTTGGTTATGAGCACAATATGCGCGGGGCTTTCGCAGACAAAAAAGAACGCCCCTCAGCTAAATGTTTTGGATCGAGGAGGAAGCACAGGCTTTGAAGCATGGGGATCCTCTGCGTGGGGAGACATACTTCAGCATGTGGGAGGACAGTTTCGAGCAATCAAGTCAGGACATTCATAATGCAGAACTGTGTATGTGTGTGGGTGCCTGTGTGTGTGACGCACATGTTTGTGTGGGTGTGATTGAGAGAGTGTGTGTCCGTGGTGGTCGTCTGCGTTCGGTAGGGGTCGTCCAATTTAAATAATGGGACAATACAGAGGACGAGAATGGAAAAAAAAAAAATTCAGTTACTTTAAATTATGTTTTCTCTATTTTTAGCTTCTTCTCTGTTCGCTTGAGGGACATCACCTGCTCACGAGTAAACGTTGCTTCATTTTAAGTGGCCAGAGGACAAATATCCTGATTTTTTAGTTGTTTTTTTTCAACCTTTAAACCTACTAAGACACTTCCATGCTGTATTCATTCCCTAATCTCACATCAGAGGGGCATTTCAGCAAAGGAATGCCCACCTTCTTCACTCCATGTACCCCTAGATAAGGTGTCCCTTTCAAATTTTGGCCATTTTTATTCATGGATTCATTCTAAAGTATCTCACTATAAGAAACGTAATCTGCCACACTGATTAAAAGCAGTAGTGGAATGTAACTAAGTATATCTACTGAAGTACTCTAAGTACAACCTTGATGTATTTCCAACATTATGCTGCTTTCTACTTTTACTCCATCACATTTTGTAGTCAAATATTGTTCTTTATATTGTTTAATTTAAGGCTTTAGTAACTTGTTATTTTGCGGATTTGGATAATTAACACAAACATAAATCAACCAATAAATGATGCCATGTTATAATAGATTAAGCGACTCAGCAGGATTTAACGTAACGAGCTCCAGCTGCAACATTAAAGAGCCGATAATTACAACAATACAATATATATGGTTCTGAATTGAGCCCTTGAGATTAAAGGCTACTTTTGCTTTCGGTACTTTAAGTCAATTTAAATACCACTACTTTTGTACTTTTACTTAAGATATTTAAAGCTTGACTTGGAACAACAGTAGTTTTACACAGTAGTATTCCCACTTTTACCTTAAGTATAGGATTTAAATATTTCTTCCATCACTGGTTAAAAGTTGAAATCCAACTCTTTCTGTTAGCCCCTCCTTGTGGCTAAAACACTTTACTGCCAAACTTTACCTGCTGCAGGTGTATTACTGTAAAAATAGATAGATAGATAGATAGATAGATAGATTAAATATACAACCACAAGTGAAAGTGTCTCAAAAACACAGATTCAGACTTCCCGGGTTTTATATCAAACAAACTTTAGGAACTAATCCTGTCTTGCAGAGTGGGGCTTTCTGTATTGTTTATCTTTTTCAGATTTGGTTTCGGGTTTGAACACCCATCTATGTTCTATCTATTATTTTATCCTCTGGAGGATCAGAGGGGGCCTGGAGGTTTTTCAATGCCTGGGTACATCCTGGGCCAACACAGAGAAACAGACAACTATGCACGCTTGTACTCGCAACGACAGACAATTTAAAATCACAAATTAACCTCAGCATGACTTTGGACTGTAGGAGGAAGCCAGAGAGCCTGATGAAAACCCGCGCAGGCGCTGGGAGAACATGCAAACGCCACACAGAAAGAAGAAGAAACACAAAGAACACAGTCCCTGATTAGAACCTGAGGACCGATGGCTGAATTACCCCAATATTACAACTTGCCTTTGAGAACTGTGGAGAGATTTTAAAGTGGTTTGAGTCGAAGGTGAGCTGGTGTGCTGAGCTGCAGTGAGTGGCAGATGGGTAAAGAAGAAAGAGAGGCAGAGACTTTAAAGACATTAAAACGGAAACAGTGGGGTAGAACTTAAACCATTTTAAGGCAGGATGTGATTGTTTTAAAAGGGAGGAAAGACGCAATATATAACTTTGATTCCCAGAGATGAGTTTAAGGGATTTAACTTAAATTAACTTCTATATTCACTGCAATCTGAACTTATATATATATGGGGATAGGTTTGTATTTTTATTGTATTTTTTCGCCATTTCTATTGTTTATTTTATATTTTTACTGTAGTAAGTGCATCTGAATCTTGTTGTATATGCTCCGTGTATACAGTGACAATAAAGGAATCTAATCTAATCTAATCTAATCCAATCTAATGAAAAACCAGAGGGGTATTTTCAGTCAGATTAGTGAAAATAACTAAACTGAACAAATGTTAAAAAGGAATAAACCTTTTTTAAAATAAATACATATATATTTTAAAAATATATATTTAAAAAAAAAACAAACAAAAACAACACATACACATTAACGGTATTTGTGGGCAAAGAGTGCATGCACGAAAATACGTAAATGCAATAAATTAAAATTAAAATAAGTAAATGAATAAATAAATAAGAAAATAGGATGGTTTCCGAGCAATAAAATTAAAGAAAATAAAATCTTTGTCATTACCTTCAAAACAAATAAAAAATATTTTTTCCAACCCCGACCAAAGGCCCCCAGTGACGTCACGCAGACTGACCAATAGGAGGCCGGGCTGTGACAGCTGACCCTCGGCTTTCAGCAGCAGCGACTGTAATCAAAACAGAGCAGCACTTCAATATTATTGTTTTTTTATTTCCAAGGAAGAACGTGACAAATAATTGACTCAACAATGACGAATCTTGTTTTAGAGCCTCGCTGAACAACGACTCGTTGCTGTTTCTGTTGCTTCTTTACCGACTTTTTACTTTTCCAAGCATGGTGAGTTTGACCCCCTTCCCTTCTATCACATGTTGACCAGGTGTTTTTTTTATTTTAATATTTACGTGGACTTGACGCTTAGTTAGAGCCAACTGCAGGACCAGTTGCTTTTGTCCACTTTGCCCTACAGAGAGCGGCTGGATTAGGTGATTTAAACGGGCTTTACTCCTGCGCTCTGCCTCGTCTGCTGCGGATAAAATTAGACTCCTGCAGCGTTAAGAGATCCTGTGTCACTGTGGATCTGCTGAGCCCCGAGGAGGAAGCCTGAGGGGCAACTGTCAGGGTCTATATATGTGCTTGATGAATAATAATAATAAAAAAAAAAAAAACACTGAGCAGAAACCTCCAACCTGGAGAACACTGTGTTGTTATTACTGCACATAAACCAATACATCTTAGGATACCTCTGTACTGAGCCTTTCATTGGACACTTACATGTAAACAGTATTTTCAACATTATTGTAATTTTCAATGGTTTCTGCATCATGGGCGATATTTCATGTTTTCTTTTCTCTGGTGCAATATTTCACTTTCATGTGCAACACTGTCAGTATGTGCAATATTTTATTTTCATTTCATTTTTCAGGTGCAATATAATATTTCATGTCATTCCTTCATTATTGTGTCATATTACCTGCATATAATTGCCAGCATTACTTTTTACAGCTCTATTCTAGCCTAATATTAGCTCACTTATGTGTCAAACTTGCTTTCTACTTTTCAGCCATTGCATTTCTTATGTTGTCTCATTTGTATTTTTCTGAGCAATATCTTGCACAAGAATTTCCTTCAGGAGTAATAAACTTTTCCAGCCTTATCTTATCTTATTTTAACTTATCTTTCACCCAAATTAAACTACAATATAAAGCTTTTCCGCTAATTGGAGTGAACTCAGCTTGTGACACAACTTGCACTATGACTTCACCATGAGTAATTATCCAGTAGCATGACTCTTCTAATTACCTGGCGATGTGCTGCAGGATGCCGAGGGCCCCCTGGCGCTGTGCGACCTCTGCTTGGCTCAGGTGTGCTGCAGCCTTGACGCTCTGTGCAGCGTTCGAGCAGACGGCTCCATGAGCCTCATCTGGGCCCCGGTGTTCCCACAGGAGATGGCCGACCAGCTACTGCAGAAGATGACAACTAAAGGTAGGTCAGGAAGACTCTAAACACTCTGAAAACATCAGTATCAGCAGCTGACAGCTACCAAGAGACAGCAGTTCAAACTGAAGGAAAGAAAAATCCATCCTGGGTGTTGAATAAATCAATGTGAAATCACACTGTAGCCTGTCATAAATAATTAATCTGTGACCTGAAGTTAATTGTATTTCCCCCACAAACAAAAGTTAATTACACTGTCAGAAATCATTAACCTGAGGTGACCGTATAATCAGATTATTTATTACTTCACACAGAGGTTAGAGCTTGTCTGGCTGGAATAGTGGGAAAAATCTTCATCTCAGACATAATTGTGGTTAAATTTATGCTTCTTTTTCCTACAATGTCCTTCTGTTTGCTTTTCCATCAAGGGATACTGAACGACACAACAGTTGGAATTTTCCGAAACTGCAAAGAGCTCCGTCTCCGTCGGGCCTCCATCCGATCCTCTCCCGTGTCTGCCGAAGCTTTCCGCTTGGCTCTCTGTCCTCACCGGCTCGTGGAACTAGATGCCTCCTCGGTGTCCGGGAGTCTAGCCGGAGCAGACATCGTCTCAGGCCTGGCCTCCAACCCCGAGTGCAGGTCGAGCCTGCAGAGGCTGTCCCTCAGTGGGTTACGTCTGGACTGGGAGTCTCTGGAACAGGATGGCGGGGTCCGTGTTGGCTTCAGCTCCCTGCAGGGCCTCAGGACGCTCAACGTTGCCAACACGGACCTTAGTGATGATGCCCTGGAGGACATCTGTACCCTCCCTCACCTAGAGACTCTGGACATCTCCTGCAGTGCCGTCTCAAAGCTTACGGCTCTCCTTGAGTGCAAAAACACCCTGAGATCCTTAATCGCCCACAAACTGCAGCAGCTGGATATGTCACCTGCCAGGCTGCTCTTTGTCTTTAACCAGCTTCACGCTCTCAGACATCTGGACTTCTCGGACGACCACTTCGCTGTGGACGACAGCGATGGAAGAGTTGGAGATGAGACAGTGCGGCAGCTTCTGGAGGGCAGTCCGCAGGTCCTGCCATCGCTCGTTTCTTTAGATATCTCCGGGCGGAAGAGAGTCAGTGAAGCTGCAATCAGAGCCTTTGTGGAGACCAGGACTGGACTGGTCTTCTTGGGCCTGCTGGCCACTGGAGTCAGCTCCTGCGACATCCTCTTATCAAGGAAAAACCTCAAAGTAAGGATCTACTGCTAGCATCAGAGGCATGGTTTGTGAGATGTCCGGCCATCAGAGAATGCCGTAGGGAGGCATATGAACTCGATTCTTGCAGAAGTTTCTCATTTATCTTTGACTTGAGGCTCTGTTTGTGTACTTAGTGAATATGCGCTCTGCATTTCCTGCCTCTGTGACGCTGCTGATCTGCTGTGTGTGTTCAGGTAACCGGAGAGGCTGATGAGAACCAGGTGTGTGAGGCGCTCAGGAGGTACAGAGACCGGGAGTGTTTCATTCGAGAGGCCCTCGTCCATCTCTACAATCTAACCACCGACGCTGACAAACCACAGCCAGACATGCTGAAGGTGCCGTGACCGGGTTCCTTCATCCTTCATGTTCTCGTCACACACATCATCTCAGCTGGCACAGAGGGAACATAGGTTTAGTTGATGAGCAGATATTTAACTCTTGATAATCAGTCATTTTTCAATGCAATAATGGAAGTAAACTGAAAAATCTTAAGGTTTTAGATCGTTGGGGAAACAAAACAAGCCAAACTGAAGACAGCATTGCATGTGACATTTCATAAACTAAATGAATCATCGATTAACATAATATCTGCAGAGTGAACATTAATGCTTACACATAACCTGTAGGTGAAACTTTTTGTTTTAAATCTATTCTTATCTGAATACAGTTTTGTACATCCGTCAGTATTTCTTATTTTCCTAGTCTTTCCTGTTGGTTAGGATAATAATATACTGATTGGCTGATATTAACCCATCACTGAAACTTTTTTTTTTCCAGAACATAATGCAAAAAAAGTGGCTTTGGGTCATTTAAAAAATGGTGTCATCACATAGTTTGTCCAGCAGAGCGTCCACACCTCCATTGTTTACCATCAGCAATATCTGCAGCGCATGTAGCAGAGTACATATCGGAGCTGAGCAGACGGTGTCAAGAAGTGTCTTCAGTAGGTTGGTAGCTACTTTGCAAGGCGTTGCTGCATAGTTTCCCTTTTCCAATATAATGCTAACATACTGAATATTTATATTTATGTAACGAATATTAGCCAGTATATTCATATCACAATTTTTTACTCCCTAAAAACTTGTATCAGGATCGGCTCCAAAAATCCAGTGTTGGTAGGGCTCTATAACTAGAAGCTACAAGAACAGGTCTAAATTAGATGATGACACAAGTTATCCAGCCATAAGTAAAGCAACAGTTTGGCCAGATTTGTCTAAATATCCTTATTTAAAGGTAGATCTGGAGAGAGTTTGCCTAAATGGGTTCACATGATGTGAAATCGGTCCATAACCTTTAATGGTGTCCACAAACAGAAAGATTTTACTCCAGTGTTGCACAATATCTTCAATTCTTCCCCGCAGGATGAATTAACTTGTTCAGTTTGAAGACACAAACTCACTGAGGTAAAGATTTTGCTGAAACATAAGCACTAATTTACAGTGTGAAAATGCAAAATGGAAGAGTATAATAAGATATTAATATAAATGAGATGCTTTCTCTAAAGGCTTTTGTAGTTTGTGTCATCGTTAGCCTGGTATTTTAAATCAGTTTGCCCAAGCTCAGTTAGAACATACAGTACAGCTGCAGTTCAAATGTCCTGCGACCTGATGCTCTAATTACTGTAATCAGAGAGACGTGATGAGGTGGTTTCTAGTACAGACTGACACATACAATTTAGCGGCACAGCTGGCTCGCTGAGTAGGTTTTAGCGGTGTGAAGGTTACACACTAATGCATAGCTGAGAGTTGTTCTAGCCAGCTTCCAATCTAGCAGCCCGATACTGACAAGGACAAATCGTTTTGCAGTTGTAATGATTGCATCGTTGTTTTCCGTAGCTGGTGGTGAGCGCGATGCAGAGCCACGCCGCCTCCCTGCACGTCCACCTGGTGGCCACGGCGTGCGTGTTCAACCTGACCACGCAGGACCTGGCCGAGGCCATGTCCGTCCGGCTGCTCAGCTCCTCCGTCAACCAGCTGCTGTACGCCATGAAGACTTTCCCCAACCACCAGCAGGTCAGGAGATCCACACAGGGCCTCGGATTTCACGTCCATCATCATGTGTAGTTACACAACAGCAAAATCTGGCAGTGAACGCTTTCGTTGCTACCAGCTGGCTTGCCATTCGCCAGATTCTGATCTAATATTTTCTGCATTTGGTTGCAGCTCCTGCTCTGCCACCTTCAGACAGTATTCGTAGCTGCTCCATATATCTTCTTACACCCGTTTGTTTCTTCTATTCATGAACTGTTTCCATCTCTCCAGGTCCAAAAGAACTGTCTGCTGGCTCTCTGCAGCGACTATATCCTTCAGGATGTTCCTTTTGACAAGTTAGTTTACTTTCCCTCAGTTGTAATATGACTTTTGAGCTCATGGCACCGCAGTAGCCAAAATAATCAGTGTACTAATAGAATCGCAGTCGAGTGTTTTTCCAACAAATTGGGATCCAGCTGAAATATATTTTGTCTTGAAATGGTAGCTGCCAAAAGAAATAGCTCTTCCAGATGTTAAAATGCAGAACCGTAACTCAGATTTTCCCAAGGTTTTGTCTGTGCATCACTGGTATATTTGTATAATACCGTGTTCCTCACGACGGTTCTGTGATCACGGTTCAGGTATTTAGCCGCCACGCTGGTGATTAACTGGCTGAGCAACCACGAGGATCCGACCCTTCAGAGGATGGCTGTGGCTGTCATCTCCATTCTGGTGGCCAAGGTCAAGACTCCGCTCACTCACTGCGCATTAGTGCGCCGCGGGAAAATAGCATGACACCTGTTAGTCGCACCTTTTGAAAGCTCCCGTACCTCCGTGACACTTGTTTCGGCAGCCAGCTTTGCATGCTTTCATTTAGTCTAGTTAAATGCGGCCAATTTCCACGTGGGGATAAAAGCGCTCTTTGTTGTAGTTTGACATTTTGGAGAATGGATTAAAAACTCGCAGAAGCACTCATTTGTTTGTTCCGTGTGCAGTTGTCCACAGAGGAGACGGCGCAGCTCAGCAAGGACGTCTTTATTATGAAGGTACATTAACACATTCGGGGTGTTTAGTTTCAAACTTACACAACTGACCCCGGCTTAGCGCTCGATGTGCCCGGGTGTATTTCTAGTTCTCGCCTGCTCTCTGTGTTTCTCACCTGCTTATTTTCCATTACTTAACGTACACACTCGTCTACTTACTGTCACTGTCACTCCATCGCTTCATCCGTCTCAGTTTGCTGTTACTTCATTATGCAGTCATCTCATTTTGTCCATGCAATCAAGCCGCTTTCCACACCTCATTTATCTTCTTTTAAATTATGTCTAATACCACACATTAAAATCTAAGCCATTTAAATCCCATAAATGCGAGTGCAGCTTGCTTTTAGTGCTGAATTTCTGACTTCTATTTGAGAAATATAGATAGAATTTCCTTTTTTTTTCAGTCTTGTCCGGGTCTGTCTGTGTCATTTTTCTCTCCTTGTTGTGTCTGTCTCACAGCAGCTGCTGGCTATTGTGCAGCAGAAAGCCATGGTGGGAGTGGTAGACTCCACTCTGAAGTTCGCCCTGAGTGCTCTGTGGAACCTGACAGATGAGATGCCCGCGGCGGCTCGCAACTTCATCGAATGCCAGGGCTTGGAGCTGTACGAGGAGGTTTTGGAGGTAGGGGAGCCCAGAGAATGCACTGAAACGTACCCTTGCACAGAATGACATGCACAAACACAAACGTTTGTCCTCTTTTTCTTTTGCAGTCCTACTACAGTGAACCTTCTATTCAGCAGAAAGTTCTTGGCCTCCTGGTGGGTACAGTGTTGGAGTTAATACACATGTGCCCAATTGAATTTAATTTAATTGAGCAGAAGGAATGAGCTGCAGTTTATCTGTGGGCAGTTGCATGTGACACAGTGCATCTCTGCCTCTAATGTGCTGAATTACATTTTCGCTGCCATCACTTGTTTACCCGTTTTTCAGAACAACATCGCAGAGGTGGAGCAGCTACAGGCCGACCTGATGGAGGAGGACCTGTTGGAGCACATCCTCAGTCTCCTGCAGGACTCCCAGGTGGAGGTGGGAGTCCGGTACTTTGCGGGGGGGATTCTGGCGCACCTCTCCTCCAGAGCAGAGGCCTGGACCCTGAACGACGAGCTCCGAACCACCATACTGGAGCAGCTGGTGTGTGTTTTGGATGCTGGGGTTTTCATATAACGGGCGGTAAAATCCACCCTTGGCCCCCTTCAATGCGTCTTTGTTTTCTGTGCAGCATGATTCCATAATGACCTGGACCCAGCTGGAGAGAGAAATGGTGTCTTACAGGTGAGAGAAGCTGGACAGAACAGACAGAAGGGTTTGTAGAGGTGCTCAGTTCAACATTAAATATAAGCTACAGTTTGCAT